>NW_026612689.1:0-96075 GCF_029582105.1 Oenanthe melanoleuca
AGGAACGGGAATGGGAAAGAGAATTGGAAAGGGAGTGGGAACGTGGATTGGGGTTGGGATCGAGATTGGGGTTGGGATCAGGGTCAGGTTTGGGGTCAGGGTCGGGACTGAGGTCAGGATTGGGATGGAGATTGGAGTTGGATCGGGGTCAGGATTGGGATCGAAATTGAGATCGGGACTGGGATTGAGATTGGGGTCGGGACTGGGATCGGGATTTGGATCGAGATTGAGAACAGGATCAGGATTAAGGTCAGGACTGGGGTCAGGGTCAGAGTCGGGATCAAGATCAGGATTGGGATCAAGATCAGGATTGGGATTGAGGTCAGGATCGGGTTTGAGATTAGGATGGGGATCGGGGTCAAGATCAAGATTTGAGTTGAGATCAGGATCAGGATCAGGACTGGGGTTGGGATCAGAGTTGTGATTGGGATCGGGATTGGAATCAGGGTCGGTATTTGGATCAGGGTTGGGATGAGGATCAAGATGGGGGTTGGGATCAGGATCGGGGTTGGGATCAGGATCAGGGTTGGGATCAAGAGCAGGATTGGGATCAGGATTGGGATCACAGATGGGGCTGGGGGTCACTCTGGCAGCACCTGGGAGACTTGGGAATTATCCCAGGAGTGGGGGATTGATCCATGGGCACCACGGGAATCACCTGGAGCCTGGATCCCAGCGATTCCCAGGGAGATCCCAGAGATGGCAATTCCCAAGAGATGGAATTCCCAAGGGAGCCTGGATCCCAGCGATTCCCAGGGGGATCCCAGGGATGGCAATTCCCAAGGGAACCTGGATCCCAGCAATTCCCAGGGGGATCCCAGGGATGGCAATTCCCAAGGGAGGCTGGATCCCAGCGATTCCCAGGGATTCCAATTCCCAAGGGATTCATCCTGGAGGAGGTTGGATTCCCCCAAGGAATCCTGGAGCTCTGGCAGATCCCAAACCCCTGGGAATGCCCATCCCAATCCCCCCAGTGCGGGGCCGGCATTCCCAGCTCCCTGACTTCCCCAATTCCCGAATTCCCGGGCAGTGTTCCGGAAGGTGGATTCCATCTCCGAGGAGATCAGCTCATCCCAGACCTTGTATGAGCGGAAACTCCTCTCCCTGCAGGAGGATCTCCAGGGATTGGGTGAGGATCAGGATTTTCCAGGGATTCCTCCCTTTTCCAGCTCCTGTGGCTCCCCCGGAGCCAAATCCCTGCTTTTTTTCCCAGGATTTTGGGCAGATCCCGAGGGTGGGGTTGGTGGGATGGGGCTTTGGAGAAGCTCTCCCAGTCTCTAAATCCAGGGTCACAGAATCCTGGAATTCCAAAGGATTGGGTTGGGAAGGGCCCTCCAGTCCCTGGCTGCATCCCGGGATCCCTTCCCCAGTCCCGGGCTGCTCCAGTTCCCATCCAGCCTGGAGCCGGGATCTGACCATGGAGCAGCTCCCGGAGCTCGGGATACAGGGATGGGATACAGGGATAATGGGATGGGATACAGGGATGGGATGGGATACAGGGATACAGGGATACAGGGATAATGGGATACAGGGATACAGGGATGGGATACAGGGATAATGGGATAATGGCATACAGGAATAATGGGATACAGGGATAATGGGATAACTCGGGATCCTCTCTCCCGGAGCAGGTGAGAGGAGCTCCGGGAACGGCTCCTCCGCCTGCCGGGACACGGCGGCGCTGGGCCGGGAGCTCTCGGAGCTGCAGCGGGAGCTGGAGCAGATCCAGGAGATGCTCCAGGCGCAGGAAATCCTCCTGGAGCGAACTTCCCAGAGCCACGCCCGCCTCTCCTCCGCCGGCTCCTCCATGGCGGGCGGGCTGCGGAGCTGCTCCGCGTCCATCGGGAATGTCAGCCGGGGCCTGGAGCAGCTGCGGGAGCAGGCGCGGGGGTGGCAGGGGGTCACGGCCCGCCTGCAGGATTCCCTGCGGGATCTGGCCCGGCAGCGCTCGGAGGCGGGAGAGGCGGCGGAGCGGCTGAATTCCAGCCTGGAGCAGAATTCCCAGCGGCTCCGCGCGCTCCAGAGGCAGGCGGGCGAGGAGGCGCTGGCGCTGCGCAGGGCGGCGGGCGAGTGGCAGAACGCCACGCGTGTTTTCGGGACGCTCCGCGCCGCTTCGTCCCGGAGCTCCGAGCTGCTCCGGAACCTGCAGGCCGGGCTGGGCTCGGCGGTCCGGGAAGCATCCCGGAATTCCGAGGGGATGCAGGAGCTGGCGCTGCAGCTGCTGGGGCTGCAGCTGCAGCTGGACAACGTCTCCTCGCAGCTGGACGAGCAGCAGGAGAGCGCGCAGGACCTGCGGCACCGCCGCGGCCACGGGCGGAACCGCACCGAGGAGCGCTTCCAGGAGCTGGAATCCCGGCTGGGATCGCTGCAGCTGGAAACCCGCACCATCCTGGCCAACGTGGAGGCCACGGACGGGCACGTGCGGGGCATGCTGCGCTTCCTGGACGCCGTGCGCTTCTCCTGCGACCGGGAGTTCCGCGGGCAGGCCGAGGAGCTGCGGGAGCTCGGGAGGTCGCTCGGGACGCTGCAGGCGGCCACCGAGGAGCTGCGGGAGCGCTCCGGGATGCTGGGAGCGCGGCTGGAGTTCGACGTGAGGAACCTGTCGCTGGTGGTGGAGGAGATGAGGGCGGTGGATGCGCGGCACGGGGAGATGCTCCGGAACGGCTCCGAGCTCCGAGGTCAGCGGGAGGCGCGGAGGGAGCGCGGCTTCTCCCGGCGCGGGGCGGGATTTTGGGAATCCTGAGCCCCAGGAATGTGGAGATGGGGCCAAACAATCCGTGCTGGGGTCAGGGGTGGCACCGGGACCATCCCGTGGATGTGGGGCTGTCCCAGGCAGAGGTGACCCTTCCCTGGATGAGCAGTGGGATTTTGGGAATCCTGATCCCCAGGAATGTGGAGATGGGGCCAAACAATCCGTGCTGGGGTCAGGGGTGGGACCGGGATCATCCCGTGGCTGCGGTTGCCAGGGAATATGACTCTTCCCTGGATGAGCAGTGGGATTTTAGGAATCCTGATCCCAAGGAATGTGGAGGAAGATCCAAATCCCCACCCTGATGTCCGGGATGGTGCCTGGATCATCCCATGGATGCAGATCCCGGGGACACCAGGGAGGTGACTCTTCTTGGAATGGGGTGGAATTTAGGGAATCCTGATCCCAAATCAGCTGGAGGAGGATCCAAACCCCACCCTGAGCTCAGGGATGGCACCGGGATCATCCCGTGGATGTGGGGCTGTCCTAGAGAGAGGCGACCCTTCCCTGGGTGAGCAGTGGAATTTTGGGAATCCCGATCCCGAGGAATGCGGAGATGGGGCCAAACAATCCGTGCTGGGATCAGGGAGCATCTCACAGATCCAGAGAATAGGACCCTTCCCTGGATGAGGAATGGGATTTTGGGAATCCTGATCCCAAATCAGCTGGAGGAGGATCCAAACCCCCGCCCTTAGGTCCGGGATCATCCCATGGATGTGGATCCCAGGGACAGAGGGCAGTGACCCCTCTGGATGAGCGGTGGGATTTTGGGATTTGGGAATGTCCCGAGTTCTCTCCAGTGTCACCCCCTGTCCCCCCAGCACGGTGCCAGTGACTCCTCCCGGTCCCACCGGATGGAATTCCTGGAATTCCCAGGAATTTCCGCATTTCCTGGATGGAATTCCCGGGGTGGGAGCATTCCCGGTTTTCCCGGGATGGAATTCCCAGTTTTCCCGGTATGACTGGATCATTTCCCATTGCCGGGATGGAATTCCCAGTTTTCCCGGGATGACCGCACCATTCCCCATTCCGGGATGGAATTCCCGTTTTTCCCGGGATGACCGCACCATTCCCCATTCCCGGGATGGAATTCCCAGTTTTTCCGGTATGACCGGATCATTCCCCATTGCCGGGATGGAATTCCCGTTTTTCCCGGGATGACCGCACCATTCCCCATTCCGGGATGGAATTCCCGTTTTTCCCGGGATGACCGCACCATTCCCCATTCCGGGATGGAATTCCCGTTTTTCCCGGGATGACCGGATCATTCTCGGTTTTCCCGGGATGGAATTCCCGTTTTTCCCGGGATGACCGCACCATTCCCCATTCCGGGATGGAATTCCCGTTTTTCCCGGGATGACCGCACCATTCCCCATTCCCTGTCATTCCAGGCGCTCCGGGGCTCCCGGGCCCCCGCGGCCTCAAGGGCGATCCAGGATCCAGGGGCGCGCCGGGAGATCCGGGCCGGAAGGGCGACCTTGGGGATCTGGGATCGCCGGGATCGCCGGGATCGCCGGGATCTCCGGGAGCGGCGGGAGCGGCGGGGCCGAGCGGGGAGCGGGGCCCGCCCGGATCCCGCGGCTTTCCCGGCCCCAAGGGCTCCAAGGGCGGCGCGGGGATCCCGGGAGCGCGCGGCCCCAAGGGCGATCCCGGAATTCCCGGAATTCCCGGAGCTCCCGGAGCCGCGGGGCCGCCCGGAGCGCGAGGGGAGCCGGGAATTCCCGGGAGCCCCGGGAACGAGGGGACACCGGGGACACCGGGGACAAAGGGGGAGCCCGGGCCAAGGGGACCCCCGGGACTGCCGGGACCGCCCGGGCCGCCGGGACAGTGACGGGGACAGGGGACAGCGACAGGGGACAGGGACTGGGGACAGGGACAGTGACAGGGGACAGGGACAGTGACAGGGGACAGGGACAGGGGACAGTGAGTGCGGGGACAGGGAGGGGACAGGGACAGTGACGGGGACAGGGACAGGGGACAGGGACAGTGACGGGGACTGGGGACAGGGAGGGGACAGGGACAGTGACGGGGACAGGGACAGCGACAGGGGACAGGGACTGGGGACAGTGACGGGGACAGGGAGGGGACAGGGACAGTGACGGGGACAGGGACAGGGGACAGGGACAGTGACGGGGACTGGGGACAGGGGACAGAGACAGTGACGGGGACAGGCAGAGGACAGGGAAAGGGGATAGGGATCGGGGATTGGGGACAGGGACTGGGGACTGGGGACAGTGACGGGGACAGGGACAGGGGACAGGGACAGTGACGGGGACTGGGGACAGGGGACTGGGGACAGGGGACAGCGACAGGGGACAGCGACAGTGACGGGGACAGGGGACAGGCAGGGGACAGGGAGAGTGACCGGGGACAGGGGACAGGGGACAGAGACAGTGACGGGGACAGGCAGAGGACAGGGAAAGGGGATAGGGATCGGGGATTGGGGACAGGGACTGGGGACTGGGGACAGGGAGGGGACAGGGACAGTGACGGGGACTGGGGACAGCGACAGGGAGAGCGGATAGGGATCGGGGACCGGGGACAGTGACAGGGGACAGTGACAGTGACAGGACTACGGACAGGGACGGGGGACAGAGACAGCAGCGCCATTCCTGGGACAGTGACAGGGACAGGGGACAGCAGTGCCAGCCCCGGGACAGGGACAGGGGACAACGACAGCGACAAGGGACAGGGACACGGGGACACGCGACCCCAGTGCCACATCCTGGACAGGGGGACACGGACAGGGACAGGGAGACAGCAGAGCCACCCCCGGGCAGGGACAGGGTCCCCAATGTCACCCCAGTGCCACCGCAGCTCCCCCAGCGCAGCCCCGCAGTGTCCCCTGGTTGTCCCAGTCCCTCCCAGTGCTCCCAGCTCGGGCCAGGGGCCGGTCCCCGCTCTCGGGAATTCCTTGGGAATTAATTTGGGAATTATTTGGGAATTTGGGAGGGTCCCCGCGGGCCGGGGGGTCCCGGCTGGGCGGGACCTTGGGGTGTCCCCAAGGTGTCCCCGAGGTGTCGCGGCTCAATAAAGGACCCTGTGCCTCCTGAACTGGGAATACTGGGAGCACTGGGAATACCAGGGGAGCCCAGCGGGAATTGGGAACGCTCTGGCTTCCCAAATCCGGGAATTCCTACGGGAAGGAGCCAAACCCAGATCCCAAATCCCGGGTTTGGGGTGATCCCGTCACCCCTTTTCTCATCCCGGGCCGTGATTCCCAATTCCCAAATTCTGACGGGAAGGAGCCGAACCCGGATCCCAAATCCGGGATTTGGGGTGACCCCGTTCCCCCTTCCCGGGCCATGACTCCCAAATCCCGGATTGGGAGTGATCCCATCCCCTCTTCCCTCATCCCCGTGATTCCCAAATCCCGGACTGGTAGTGATCCCATCCCCTCTTCCCTCATCCCCGTGATTCCCAAATCCCGGAATTCCGGCGGGAAGGAGCCGAACCCGGATCCCAAATCCCGGCTCTGGGGGGGTCCCGCTGCCCCTTCCCGGCCCCATCCCGGGAATTCCGTGCCCGGCCCTTTATTGGTGTTGGCAGCGCCGTTTCCTGTTTTGATCCCGAATTTCGGCCGCGGGCTGGGAGCGGCCGCTGGAAAAACAGCGCGGGGGCGGCGCGGGGGGGGAATTTGGGGGGAATTTTGGGAGGCTGAGACCGGGAACTCACTGCTGGGATGGAGCCGGGATCATCCCGATGGGATCTGGGGGGAATTTTGGGGAATTTGGGGGGGCCGAGACCAGGAATTCATTGCTGGGAGCCTCGGGAAGAGTTGGGATCATCCCGATAGGATTTGGGGGAATTTGGGAGGATTTGGGGTGGTTAAGATTGGGAACTCACAGCAGGGATGGTCTGGGATCATCCCGATGGGATTCAGGGAAATTTACGGGGGTTTTGGGATAATTTTGGAGAACTGAGGAGGGCCGAGCCCCTGGAAGCTCCGGGATCATCCTGATGGGATTTGGGGGGAAATTGGGGGAATTTTGGGGGGGCTGAGACCAGGAATTCATTGCTGGGAGAACCGGGAAGAGCTGGGACCATCCCGATGGGATTTGGGGGAATTTGGGAGGATTTGGGGAGGGTTAAGGCAGGGAATTCATCGCAGGGATGATCCCACTGGGATTTGGGGCGACCCCAAAAGGGACGGGGGGGAGGGGGGGGGGCGACACCCCAAAACTCTCCCCGGGCCTGGGTGGGGACCCCAAAACATTCCAGAGTTTGGGAATGGGGCCATGGACACCCCAAAACATTCCTGAGTTTGGGAATGGGGCCATGGACACCCCAAAACATTCCTGGGTCTGGGAATGGGGCCATGGACACCCCAAAACATTCCCGGGTGGAGCAGTGGGAAAGGCTCCGGGATGGAGCCACTGATGGAGCGGCTCCTGCCCATATTCCCAAATATTCCCAACATTCCCACATATTCCCACAAACCCCATTCCCAACATTCCCACTGGGAACAGCCCCCGTTTTCCCACATCCCAAAAATCGGAGCCGCCTCCTCCTCCCACGGATCCTGGAGAGCTCCTGGATCCCATTCCTGATCCCTGGGAATTCCAGGATTCCCATGGATCTGGCAGAGCTCCTGGCTCCCAGTCCCACTCCCAGCCCTAATCCCAATCCTATTCCTGACCCCATTCCTGATCCTGGGGATGCCAGAACAGGAATTCCAGTATTCCCATGGACCTGGGAGAGCTCCTGGATCCCATTCCTGTTCCTATTCCCAATCCCATTCCTGGGATGCAGGAACAGCAGGAATTCCAGGATTTCCATAGCTCTGGGTGAGCTCCTGGGTCCCATTCCCAATCCCAATCCCACAATCCCAATCCCATTCCCTGATCCTATTCCTATTTCTATTCCCATTCCTATTGCTGCTCCCATTCCTGGGATGCATAAACAGCAGGAATTCCAGGATTTCCATGGATCTCTGAGAGCTCCTGGATCCCATTCCTGATCCCATTCCCATTCCTGATCCCATTCCCAATCCCAATGCTGCTCCCATTCCCATTCCTGGGATGCAGGAACAGCAGGAATTCCAGGATTCCCATGGATCTGGGTGAGCTCCTGGATCCCATTCCCAATCCCATTCCTGATCCCTGGGATGTGGGAACAGTGGGAATCCGGGCTGGGATCGCTGGGAATGGCCCCTTTTCCCTGGGATATTCCCGGATTTCTGCCAAATCCCTCCTGCTCCAGGGATTCTCCCATCCCATTCCCAGAGCAGCTTCCCACGGAACATTGGGAATTCAGCACAATTCCAAAGGGAAACGATCCCAGAAATCCCAACACCCCCCACAAGCCGGAATTCCCTCCCGGGCAGAGTTTTCCCGACAATTCCCAGAATTCCAGAGGCAGATCCAAGGCTTTGTTGGCTCCCCCATTCCCGGAATTCCCTCCTGTTGTCCTTGGAAAAGCGGGGCCGGGAGGTTTCCCACAGGCCCGGAGCCAGAGTTCGTTTTCCAGGGAATTTTCTTTGGCGCTGGGATCGTTCCCAGGGCGGGATCCTCACATGAAATCGTCGGAGTCGTTCCCGTCCTGCGGGAAAAGCGGGAATGGGGGATTGCTGGGAATGGCAATTCCCGGGATGCTCTGGGGGGAGGGGCTTTTGGGATGATCCCACCCCCATCCCAACATTTCCCGGGATCCCAGCGGGCTCCAAGTTATCCCTGCACCCTTCAGGTCCCTTGGAACTCCGGGAATTCCCGTTCCCATCCCATTATTCCCATTCCCATTACTCCCATTCCCATTCTTCCCATTATTCCCATCCCAATTCCCATTATTGCCATTCTTCCCATTCCATTCCCATTATTCCTGTTTTTCCCACTCCCATCCCCATTATTCCAGTTCTTCCCATTCCCATCCCCATTACTCCCATATCCATTCCTCCCATTCTTCCCATCCCATTATTCCCATTCCCATCCCCAACACTGTTATTCCCAGTCTTCCCATCTCCATTATTCCCAGTCTTCCCATTCCCATTAATCCCATTACTCCCATTCCCATCCTCATTCCCATCCCCATTACTCCCATTCCCATTCCCCCCATTATTCCTATCCCAATTCCCATCCTTCCCATTCCCATCCCCATTACTCCCATTCCTCCCATTCCCATTATTTCCATCCCCATTCCCATTATCCCCAACCCCATTCCCATTATTCCCATTATTCCCAGCTCCTCCCTTTCAGGACAGGCCCTGGGGGGGGGGTTGGAATTCCCGGAATTCTCCATCCCATTCCCACGGAATTCCCGGGAATGCTCACCTGGTTGGAGGACATGTTCTCTGCCTTCATCAGGGACGAGTAGCTCCTGCAGGGAGAATTCCACAGGATTATCCCGGATTTCGGGAGCAATTCCAACTGAAAGTCAGGATCAGGTCCCAGAATCCCAAAGGATTTTCCCTCTGGAATGCGGCCCTCGCTCCCCTCAGTGATTATCCCGGAATTCCTTTTTTCCCCAAGGTTTTCTCCGCGATCTCCCAGCTGGAAAATCCCGGATTTGGGATCCCAACCCCAGTTTTCCCAGCCTGGATCCCTGGGAAAATCCCGGAATTTCTGAAATCCCGGTTTTTGTGGAGTTCCTGAGGGAATCCTGGGAATCCCAAATCCCTCGGGATGAATTGCTGGGACTTCCTAGCCCCTCATTCCCGGGTCTCAGGGATTGGGAATTCCGGGGGGAGCAGGAGGGACTCCTGGGAAAGCTCAGGAATTGCATCCAGGTGGAATTCCAGGGGAACCCAGGGGCAATTCCAGACACAATTCCAAAGGGAATTCCAGGAGAAATTCCAGAGAGAATTCCAGAGGCAATTCCGGAAGCAATGCCAGAGAGAAATCCTGAGGGAATTCCAGAGGCAATTTCAGGGGAAATTCCAGAAAGAATTCCAAAGGGAATGCCAGGGACAATTTCAAAGGGAATTCCAAAAGGAATTCCAAAAGAAGTTCAAGAGGCAATTCCAGAGACAGTTCCAAAAGGAATTCCAGAGGGATTTCCAGAGATAATTCCAGAGAGAATTCAGGAAGCAATTCCAAAGGGGATTCCAAAGGGGATTCCAGGGACAATTCCAAAAGGAATTCCAAAAGGAATTCCAGAGAGAATTCCAGACGCAACTCTACAACAAGTCAAAAGGGAAATTCCAAAAGGAATTCCGGAGGCAAGCCAGGGACGATTACAGAGCCAATTCCAGAAGGAATTCCAAAAGAAGTTTGAGAGGCAATTCCAGAGAAGATTCCAAAAGGAATTCCAGGGGCAGTTTCAGGGCAATTCCAGAGGCTCCAGAGGGAGCTTGAGAGTAACTCCAAAGGGAATTCTGGAAGCAGTTCCAGAGAATTCCAGAGGGAATTCCAAAAGGAATTCCAGATGCAATTCCAGAAGCTGTTCCAGAGAGAATTCCAGAGAGAATCCCAAAGGCAATGCAGAGAGAATTCCAGAGGAAATTCCAAAGGCAATGCAGAGAGAATTCCAGAGAGAATCCCAAAGGCAATGCAGAGAATTCCAGAGGCAATGCAGAGAGAATTCCAGAGAGAATTCCAAAAGGAATTCCAGATGCAATTCCAGAAGCTGTTCCAGAGAGAATTCCAGAAAGAATCCCAAAGGCAATGCAGAGAGAATTCCAGAGGAAATTCCAAAGGCAATGCAGAGAGAATTCCAGAGGCAATGCAGAGAGAATTCCAGAGAGAATTCGAAAAGGAATTCCAGATGCAATTCCGGAAGCTGTTCCAGAGAGAATTCCAGAGGGAATCCCAAAGGCAGTGCAAAGAGAGAATTCCAGAGGGAATTCCAAAAGGAATTCCAGAGAGAATTCCAAAAGCAATGCAGAGAGAATTCCAGAGGAAATTCCAAAAGGAATTCCAACCGGAATTCCGGGGGGAATTCCAAAGGCGATTCGAGGGCAATTCCAGAAGGAATCGCAGACTTTCCTCCCCCAGCATTCCCGGTCCCCACTCCGCGCCCGCAGCCGGGATCACCCAGGTAAAGCCCGTCGGGATCACCATTCCCGGAGCTCGTTCCCGGGATTCCGGCGCTCCCACCTGAGCTCCTCCAGCTCCTTCCTGCGGCGCTGCTCCTCCCGCTCGGCGCGGCGCTGCTCCTGCAGCTGCTGCCGGCGCCGCCCGCGCTCCTCCCGGTCCCGGCATTCCCGCTCCGCCGCCAGGTCCGGGAACCGCTCCACGCGCGTGCGCTCCAGGCGCCGCAGCTGCTCCGACGGGCGCCGCTCCACCGTCAGCGTCCGCACCTGGGAAAACGGGAATAACGACGGGAATGGGACGGGAATGGGATGGGGGACGGCTCCACCGTCAGCGTCCGCACCTGGGAAAACGGGAATAACGACGGGAATGGGACGGGAACAGCTCCACCATCAGTGTGTGCACCTGGAAAAACGGGAATAACAACGGGAATTGCAGCGGGAATGGGATGGGGGACGGCTCCACCGTCAGCGTCTGCACCTGGGAAAACGGGAATAACAACGGGAATGGGACGGGAATGGGGGATGGGGGACGGCTCCACCGTCAGCGTCCGCACCTGGAACAATGGGAATAACAACGGGAATTGCAACGGGAATGCGGGAGGGAACGGCTCCACCATCAGTGTGTGCATCTGGGAAAATGGGAATAACGACGGGAATTGCAACGGGAATGGGACGGGGGACGGCTCCACCGTCAGTGTGTGCACCTGGATTCCCGGAAAATAACGGGAATTACAATGGGAATTGCATGGGGAACGACTCCACCGTCAGTGCGTGCACCTGGATTGCCAAAAATAATGGGAATTACAACGGGAACGGGACGGGGGACAGATCCACCATCAGTGTGTGCATCTGGATTCCCCAAAAAAACCGGGAATTACAACGGGAATGGGGGAGGGAACGGCTCCACTGTCAGTGTGTGCACCTGGAATTCCCAAAAAAAACCCGGGAATTGCAACGGGAATGGGACGGGGGACGGCTCCACCGTCAGCGTCCGCACCTGCAATTCCCAAAAAAACCCCGGGAATTACAACAGGAATGGCGGGGGGACAGCTCCACTGTCAGCGTCCACACCTGGGAAAACGTGAATTACAACGGGAATTGCAATGGGAATTGAAATGGGAATGGGACAGGGGACAGCTCCACTGTCAGTGTGTGCATCTGGGATTCCCAAAAAAAACGGGAATTGAAATGGGAATGGGGGAGGGGACAGCTCCACTGTCAGTGTGTGCATCTGGGATTCCCAAAAAAAACGGGAATTGAAATGGGAATGGGGGAGGGGACAGCTCCACTGTCAGCGTCCGCACCTGGAAAACTGGGAATTACAACGGGAATGGGACAAGGGACGGCTCCACCGTCGGTGTCCGCACCTGGATTCCCAATAAAAAAAAGGGAATTGCAATGGGAATGGGGGGGGGTAACAGCTCCACCGTCAGTGTGTGCATCTGGAATTTCCAGAGAAATGGGAAAAAAATGGGAATGGGGAGGTACACTGCTCCACTGTCAGCGTCCACACCTGGGAAAAACGGGAAAAATGTGAATTGCAGTGGGAATTACACTGGAAAAATGGGGAAAAAAATGGGGAAAACAGGAATTACAATGGGAATGGAGGGTGTTCCGCTCCACCCTCAGTGTCCGCACCTGGAATTCCCCAAAAAATGGGGAAAAAATGGGAAAAAAATGGGAATTATACTGGGAATTGGGGTGTTCTGCTCCACTGTCAGTGTCCGCACCTGGAACACCAGGAATTCCTGGAAAAATGGGAATTACAGTGGGAATGGGGGCGTTCTGCTTCACTGTCAGCATTCACACCTGGGATAACGGGAATAAGAGGAGAAAAATGGGAATGACAGGGGAGAAATGGGAATTAAACACAGGGTTGGGGTGTTCTGCTCCACAGTCGGCATCTCCACCTGGGATTCCCAAAAAAGAGGGGAAAAAAATGGGAATTGGGGCAGGCTCTGCTTCACTGGGAATAACTGGGGGGTGTTCCCAACAGGAAAAACGTGCCAGGGCTGCTCTCTGCTGGGCATGTTGGGAATTGCAGGGAAATCTGGGAATTCCGTGCTTTCCCTGTGGGAATCCTGCTCTGTGCTGGGAATGTTGGGAATGTGGGAGGTGTTTCCGTGCTCCAAGCATTCCTGGATCCCAGGGATTTGGACTGGGTTCAAGGGGGACAATTCCTGGGATCCCAGGGGCCATTCCCAGATTCCCATTCCCCATTCCCAGATTCCTATTTTCCATTCCTGAAGTTCCCATCACCTTTGCTCCCATTCCACATTCCCAGGTCCCTGGGGCTCTCACTCCCAGATTATTGAGGTTCCCAGATTCCCATTTCCTATTCCTGGATTCCCACATTCCCATTGCTCCCATTCCTAGATCCTCATTTCCCCATCCCCAGATTCCCATTGTTCCCATTCCAGGATTCCCATTCCTGCATTCCCAAGGTTCCCATTCCTCATTCCCAGATTCGAAGGTCCCCATTCCCAGATTCCCACTCCCCATTCCCGTTTTCCTTGCATTCCCACATTTCAAGGTTCCCATTCCCAGATTCCCATTCCTGCATTCCAAAGGTTCCCATTCCCATTCCCCATTCCCGGTTTTCCCGTTTTTCCCCCGTTTCTGGATTCCCATTCCCCATTCCCAGACTCCCCCATTCCCGTTTTCCCCATTTTTCCCCTGCTCCCGGATTCCCATTCCCCATTCCCTCATTCCCAGACTCCCCCATTCCCGTTTTTCCCATTTTTCCCACATTCCTGGATTCCCATTCCCTGATTCCCAGACTCCCCCATTCCCGTTTTTCCCCCGTTCCTGGATTCCCATTCCCTGATTCCCAGACTCCCCCATTCCCGTTTTTCCCATTTTTCCCACATTCCTGGATTCCCATTCCCTCATTCCCAGACTCCCCCATTCCCATTTTCCCCATTCCTGTATTCCCATTCCCCATTCCCCATTCCCAGACTCCCCCATTCCCGGTTTTCCCGTTTTTCCCGGATTCACTCACGTCCTTCTGCCGGTGGAATCCGATCTGCCCCACGTCCATGTCCGGAGTTTTCCGCAGGTTGCTCCAGGGGGTGTAAACCACAGTCACCGAGCTCAGCTTGCAGCCTGGGAAAAACGGGAAATATAACAGGAACCACGGGAAAAACAACAGGAAAAATGGAAAAAACAATGGGAAAAACAATGGGAAAAACGGGAAAAACAACGGGAAATATGGGAAAAACAATGGGGAAAAAACAATGGGAAAAACAACAGGAAAAACGGGAAAAAAACGGGAGGGGAAAAGTGGGAAAAGGGGAGGGGAATGGGGAAAGAAATGGGAAAAAAGTGAGGAGAAAAGGGGGAATGGGGAAAAGAGTGGGGGAAAAATGAGGGGGAAAAAAGGGAGGAATGGGAAAAAAATGGGAAAAAATGGGAAGATGTGAGGAGAAAAGTGGTAGGAAATTAGGGAAAAAAAGTGCTGGAAATGGGGGGGAAATGTGGGAAAAAAAAGGGGAGGAGGGGGAAACGGGAGAGGGAAATGAGGAAAAAATGGGAAAAAGGTGAGAAAAGTGGGAAGGAGGAATGGGAAAAAAGGGGGGGAAAAGTGGGGGGAAAAAAGGGGAAAATGTGAGGGGAAAAGGGGGGGGAATAGGGAAAAATGGGAGGAAAGGGGGAAGAAAAGTGGGAGGAAAATGGGGAAAAAATTGGGAAAAATGAGGGGGGAATGGGGAAAAAAGGGGAGGAAAAAGGGGGGAAATGAGGAAAAAAAAGGGGGAAAAAGGGGGGAGAATGGGAAAAAAAAGGGAAAAAATGGGAAAATGTGAGGAGAAAAGTGGGATGAAAATGGGGAAAAAAGTGGGAAAAATGGGGGGAAAATGAGGGAAAAAAGGGGGGGAAATAGGGGGGAAGTGGGAAAAGTGGGAATTCTGGGGCAGATCCCGACCCTTTCCAGGAATTTCCAAGGGATTTCTCAGATATTTCCCGGGATTCTGGGATACACCCCAGCCCGTTCCCAGCTATTTCCTGGGACTTCCAGGGATTGTGGGACAGATCCTGGCCCTTTCCCAGGAATTCCCAGGGATTTCCCAGGAATGTTTTGGGATTCAGGGATACCTTGGATGCTGTTTGCCTTCACCAGGTGGGCGCAGTCGCTCAGCACTTCCTTGGGAATGTCATCCATGGTCTGGCCCTGCACACGGAATTCCAGGTTTTTCTTGATTTTCCAGAAGTTTCCTGGGGGATATCCCACTTTTCCCAAAGCTTGTCCCAGTTCTCCCAAGGTTTCCCAGGACACATCCCAATTTTCCCAAGGTCTATCCCAATTTTCCCCAAGTTTTCTGTGGGATATCCCGATTTTCCCAAGGTTGGTTTTTGGTTTTTTTTTGTTTTTTTTTTTTTTTTTTATTTTCCTGAAGTTTCCCAGGGACATCCCAATTTTCCTGGGGGATCTCCCACTTTTCCCAAGGTTTTTCCTAATTTTCCTGTGGTTTCCTGAAGGATACCCCCATTTTCCTGAGGTTTTTTTTTTCCCAATTTTCCTGTGGTCTCCCAGGGGTATCCCTGGGAAAAATATATAAAATATAAATAATAATTACATAAATATAACTATAAATAATAATATATAAAAACACCCAGAGATATTCTTTTGAGATTCCTCAATGTTTTTTTTTTCCAAGGTTTTTCCAAAAGCTTCCTGAGGGATATCCCAATTTTCCCAAGGTTTTTCTTGATATTCCCAAACTCTTCTGGGGGATATTCCACTTTTCCCAAAGTTTTTCCCAATTTTCCTGATGTTTCCTGGGGATATCCCAATTCTCCCAAGGTTTCCCAGGGGATATCCCAATTCTCCTGAGATTTTTTTTCCTGATTTTCCCAAGTTTTTTTCCCAGGATTTACCTTGTGCAGCCGCAGGTAGACGTGGGCAGAGGAGAGTTTGTCCACATGGAACCTATGGAAAACAGGGAAAAATTCCATGGGAATTCCCAACCCCCATCCCGTGGGATCCAGGAAATGGGGAATGTGGGGAGGAGAATTGCCAGGAATGCTGAGGGGAAATGGGGAAAAGGGAAAGAAATGGGAGAAAAGCGGGAAAAATGTGGGAAAAAGTGGGAAAAATGGGGGGGAAAAGTGGGAAAAAAGTGGGGGAAAATGGGGGGAAAATGGGGGGAATGGGGGGGAAACGTGGGGAAAATGTGGAAAAAAAAGTAGGGAAAATGTGGGGGCAAAGTGGGAAAAAAGTGGGAAAAACGTGGGAAAAAAGTGGGAAAAATGTGGGAAAAAACGTGGGAAAAAAGTAGGGGAAATGTGGGAAAAAAGTGTGGAAAAAACGTGGGGAAAAGTGGAGGAAATGTGGGGAAATGTGGGAAAAAGTGGGAAAAAAAGCAGGGAAATGGGATCCAGGGGAAAATGGGATCCAGGGAAATGAGATCCAGGGAAATGGGATCAGGGATCCCAGGGATCCCAGCACCCACCAGACATCCTCGGGCCACCCGTACTTGATCAGATCCTCATCTGTGGGAATGGGAACAGGCTCAGCAAATCCCAGAATTCCCACCCCAAATCCCAAAATTCCCACCCCCAAACCCCAAAATTCCCACCCCCAAATCCAATCCCAGCCCTGGCAAATCCCGGGATTTCCACCCTCAATTCCAAGTCCCACCCCAAATCCCGGAATTCCCATTCCCAGCAGGAATGAAGAAGGAAAACACCCCCCCCCTGGAGAGGGGAAAACTCCAGGAAAGATCCCAAAAAAATCCCCACGTGACCAAAAAAACGGGAAGGGAATTTTTTTCCCAAGAAATGGGAGCATCCAAAGGAACTCCAGAGGATTTTCCTGCTGGATTTCTCCCACTCCATGGGGGATCCCAGAAAAATCGGGAAGGGGGAGAGGAAAAAATGGAATATTCCCCAGGAAAACGTGGAATTCCCGACCCCAAAATTCCCAAAAAATTCCCAAAAATTCCCGGCACTCACTCTCGTACTTGTCCTTGCCCATGTAAATGGTGTAAACGGCGGGAACGGCTGCGGAAAACCGGGAATGAACAGCTGGAAAATCCGGGATAACCCCCCCGAACCCTCATGGAATTCCTGGAATATCCCCCCCTTTTCCAAAATTCTGGAATTTCCCCCCGTTTTTCCCACGGTTTTTGGGCTCCCAAATTCCTCCCCGCGGCTTTTCCAGGTGGGATTTTCCTGGGAAAACCCCTCGGGAATTCCCAAAATTCCAAAGAATTTCTCCCCGCTCCATTTTCTATTTTTTTTTTTTTTTTGAGAAATATTTTCATCGCAAAGCCCCGAAATCCCCAAAAAATCTTTTATGGAAAAGCCGAAATTGACGGGAATTTAAATATTTAAATGATCCCAGGATTGAGAGGGAAAAATCCAGGAGCAAAATCCTTCCCCTTGGAAAATCCAAAATACAGAATTAAAGGAAAAATTCCCAACATTTAGGGAGTTATTCCCGGTTTTTTTTTTCCTGCTCCTGGGAATTCCTGGAGTTTTTCCCTATGGAAAAGCAGCGGGGAAAGGAAAATTCCCGGGAATTTCGGTTTTCCCGCCGCCGGGATTCATGGGAATTCTCCTCAGAGGGTTAAAAAAATGGGAAAAAAAAATAAAAATCCAGCGGAGGAAATTCCAAAGGGAAAATATTTGGATTTGACAGCGGGAAGAATCAAAACCCCGGGAATTTGGGCTGGGAACCTTTTCCAGAGGCTGGAAGGGCTCTGGGACAGCGGGAATTTGGGAATAGGGAGGGAAAGGGAGCAGAGGATTGGAAATTTGGGAAGGAATTCCCAGGGAATCCCTTGGGGATCAGGGAATTCCCGGCCCTCCCCTCCCCTCCCTCAGGAGCCGCTCCCGCGAATCCCGCCGCGCTCTCACCGTTGGAGGTGAAGTAAAACACCATGGTGGCGGTTTTATCCCGGTTTATCTCGGTTTAATCCCGGTTTTATCCCGGTTTATTTCGGTTTTATCCCGGTTTTCCCGACGACCCCGGGCCCGTCCCGGGGCTCCTCCGCCTCCTCCTCAGGGAAGGCCCGGCCGGCAGGGGGAGGATGACGTCATAGGTCCGCGCGGAGCGGCGGGTAACGGGAAGCGAGAGCGTGAGGGCGGCCATGATGCCGTACGGCAAAGGGAACTGCGAGTGTACGGTCAGTATAACTGCTCGTGTGGGGGCGGCCATGATGCCGTACGGCAAAGGGAACTGCGAGTGTGCGGTAACTAGAACTGTTCATGTGGGGGCGGCCATGATGCCGTACGGAAAATATCACTGAGCGTGCGCAATGCTGCGAGACTACCGCACGGGAAGAGAACTGCGCATGCGCAATGCAGTGGTGTCTCCAGTTTTTCTTTCCGTCTTTTTTTTTTTTTTTTTTTTTTTTTTTTTCCCTGTCTCTTTGGCGTTTCCCTTCTTTCCCTTGCTGTCTCCCGTTTTTTCCTTTCCTTTTTCTCCCCCCTTCTCATTTTCCCTCCTTTTCCATTCCCTTTTCCCCTTCCCTCTATTTCTTTTCCCTTTTTCTCCTTTCCTCTTTTTCTTTCTCCTTTCCTTTTTTCCCTCCCCATTCCCCCTTTCCTTTCCTTTCCTTTCCTTTCCTTTCCTTTCCTTTCCTTTCCTTTCCTTTCCTTTCCTTTCCTTTCCTTTCCTTTCCTTTCCTTTCCTTTCCTTTCCTTTCCTTTCCTTTCCTTTCCTTTCCTTTCCTTTCCTTTCCTTTCCTTTCCTTTCCTTTCCTTTCCTTTCCATTTTTCCCCCTTTTTTCTCACAGGAACTGCTGGAAAAACCAGAAACTCTCCCCCACACCTTTTCCAATTTTGGAGAATTCAGGGTTGGGAACGAGAAATCTTCCAAAGTTTTTATTCAAATTTACCCCGGGCTTTGTTCACGACGATTAAGGAGCAATTAGAACCTCATTAACATCCGAGGCAAGGGATCAATTACCAACAGGGAGCCAAACCCTCCCATTTCAGAGCAAATAATGGAGAATTCCTTGGGATTTTTTGATGGATAAATATTGGGAAAATTCACTCAAGAGCCGCTATTTGCCATTTTTTTCCTTTTTAATTTTTTCTTCCTCCTCGCCTTTCCTTCTCTTTTCCTCCTTTTTGTCCCTTTCTCCTTTTCCCGGTTTTTTCACCTCGTGAAAAAGACAAAGTTCACTCTTTTAAAATTTTTAGAAGTTGAATAAGGGATAAAAAGCTACAATATCCAGCGCTGGGGTGTCTGGTAATCTGCATAACCACCTTATCTTAAAACAATATTCTTGAACATTTTTACATTTCGTGGGTTAATGCATGCTCATGAGCGTTTATGCATATTTAAACATTTTAATGAATTTAGGTGCTCTAGAAGTTCGGGGTTTTTTTTCCTCTTGGTTTTTATCACTTTTATCATTCAGATTAAATAGCCCAGCATGGCTAGTTCACACTATTATTTGAGCTACTTACACAAATAAAAGCATTTTATAACCACGCGGTTTCTGTTTCAGTATAATACTAATGCCTAAATTATAATACATATATTTACATCTGTTTTATTTATTTAAGCTATACGGAATATACATAAGATGACAGATTATACTACGCCAAAAATCAGTAAAAAGGGAATATGAATTGTACCATATCAGAATTTTTATGGTTAATAATAGCATGCAAAATCTAACACATTAATGCGAAAGCCAACAATTATATTTGTTATTTATAGCACTTTTCACTTGCTTATTCCCGGCAGTGCCCAAGGCCAGGCTGGTCTCGGAACACCCTGGAACAGTGGAAGGTGTCCCCATCCACAGCAGCTCCCTGATGCCCTAATTAACACCAAAATCTTTAATTAGCGCCTCGTTAATCGCTCATTAACTCACAACTCCTCCCATTCCCGCTTCTCCCCTCAGAATCTCCCGCGCCCGGGACGCACGGCGGCGAGACTACAACTCCCATCACCCCCCGCGCGCGCCAATGAGTAAAGCGCCGGTCCGTTCTCGCAAGGCACGCTGGGAGGTGTAGTCTATCCGCGTCCCCGCGCGAGGACACGCGCTCGCTGATTGGCTGCCAGGCCGCAGGGGTGGGTCCAACGCGGAGCCGCGCGCTGTCGGACCAATGGAGAGCGAGCGGCGTTGATTGACGCGGCGCTCAGCCAATAAAACGGCAGCGCGGGCGGTTCGAAGGCGCGCGGCTGGCGGCGGGAAGCAACCATGGCGGAGGCGGCGCTCAGGTGAGGGGGCTCTGCGGGCTCTGAGGCGTCTCTGAGGGGCTGTGAGGGCGTTCTGAGCGGCTCTAAGGGAGCGCCTCTGAGAGGACTGTGGGGGGCTCGGAGGGGATCGGCGGGGATGTTGAGGGGGTTCTGAGGGAGCCCTGAGGGCAGCTGAGGCGATCTGAGGGAGGTGTGAGGGGTTTCTGAAGGAGCTCTGAGGGGTTCCGAGGGAGCCGTGAGGGGCTGCGAGTGGTCTGGGGGGGCTGTGAGGGGATTCTGAAGGGTCTGAGGAGATCTTCAGGTGATCCGAGGGAGCTCTGAGGGTATCTTGAAGGAGACCTGAGGGGGTTCTAAGAGAGCTTTGAGGGACTCCGAGGGGATCTTGAGGTGGCTCTGAGGGAATTGTGAGGGGATCTGAGGGAGATGTGAGGGGCTCTCAGGGAACTGAGTGACCGGTTCTGAGGAAACTGTGAGGAGCTCTGGGAGGATCTTGAGGAATCTCTGAGGAGCTCTTAGGTGGGTCTGAGGGAGCTCTGGGAGGCTGTGAGGGGGATCTGTGAGCTAAGGGAGCTTCGAGGGGCTCTGAGGGGATGTGAGGGGCTCTGAGGAGGCTCTGAGGGGATCTGAGAGAGATCTGAGGAGCTCCCGGGACTTTGAGGGGCTGTGAGGGAGCTCTGATGAGCTCTGAGAGATCTCTGAGAGGCTCTGAGGGGGTTCCGAGAGGATCTAGGGGGATCTGAGGAGCTCTGAGGTGGCTCTGAGGGAGCTCTGGGAGGCTGTGAGGGGGATCTG
Source organism: Oenanthe melanoleuca (assembly GCF_029582105.1). Classification (NCBI taxonomy): domain Eukaryota; kingdom Metazoa; phylum Chordata; class Aves; order Passeriformes; family Muscicapidae; genus Oenanthe; species Oenanthe melanoleuca. The sequence continues at coordinate 20,668 of NW_026612689.1, forward strand.
TGAGCTAAGGGAATTGTGAGGGGCTCTCAGGGAACTGTGAGGGGCTCTCAGGGAGATGTGAGGGGCTCTGGGAGGATCTTGAGGAAGCTCTGAGGGGGATCTTGAGGGAGCTCTTGGGGCTGTGAGGGAAATCTGAGGGTATCTGAGCTCTGGGAGGCTCTGAGGAGCTCTTAGGTGGGTCTGAGGGAGCGCTGGGAGGCTGTGAGGGGGATCTGTGAGCTAAGAGAGCTTCGAGGGGCTCTGAGGGGATGTGAGGGGCTCTCAGAGAGATGTGAGGGGCTCTGGGGGAGCTCTCGGGGCTTTGAGGGGCTGTGAAGGAGATCTGAGGGTATCTGATGAGTTCTGAGGAGATGTGAGTGGTTCTGAGAGGATCTGAAGGGATCTTGAGGAGGCTCTGGGAGATCTGATGGGATCTGAGGAGGCTCTGAGGAGCTCTTGGGTGGGTCTGAGGGAACTCTGGGCAGCTCTGAAGGGTTCTCAGGGAGATGTGAGGGAATCTGGGGGGATCTGAGGGAGCTCTGAGACATCTCTGGGAGGCTCTGAGGGGATCTTGAGGAGGCTCTGAGTGGCTCTGGGGAATCTCAGGAGCTCTGGGGGGGCCTGAGGGGATTCTGAGGGAATCTTGGGGGATCTGAGGAGCTTTGGGGGGGCTCTCAGGGGCTCTGGGGGGATCTCGAGGGATCTCTGAGGGGGATCTGAGAGAGACCTGAGGAGCTCTCAGGGGGTTTTGGGGGGCTTTGAGAAGCTCTTAGGTTGCTCTGAGGGAGTTTTGAGGTGTTCTGAGGGGGATTTGCGGGGATCTGAGGCGTTTTTAGGGGGCCCAGGCAGGAATTTGGGGGGCCAGGAAGGGCAGCCAGGATCCCTGGCAGGTTTTGGGGTTTGGGGAGCCCTGAGGGGGTGATGGGGGAGGGTTGGACACCCCCTCAAAGGACCCCCCAGAATTCCATCCCTAAAAGTTGGGGAACCCCAGAATTCCCTCCCAAAAGGTTTTGGGAACCCCACAGTAGACCCCAAAGATTGGAGACCTAAAAAAATACCCCAAAAGGGTTTTGGGGACCCAAAAAAAAAAAAAAAACCCTCCAAAAGGATTTGGGGACCCCTTGGGGACCCCAAAAAGATTTGGGGATGCAACAGAGAGATCCCAAAAAATTGAGACCTAAAAAAAAAACCCAAAAGGATTTGGGGATCCCAAAAAAAAGCCCCAAAAGGGTTTTAAGGACCCCCTCCCCCCAGAACACTCCCTAACCCCACAAAATTCAATTAGTGAGTGATTCATGATTGGTTAATTTCCCATAATTAATGAATATGCTAATTAATGAATTACCAATAATTAATTAATTGAATCTTGGCTGGTGTTGGTTAGTTGTCCTCTGGGGTTTGGGATTTTTTTTGGGATTTGGGTTGGGAAAAATTCCCACAGCTGGGAAAATCCTGGGATGGGATGGAGTGGGAATTCTGGGAATGAAAAGGCTCCAAAAATGGGAATTCTGGGAATTAATGGGATGGAATTAATGGGATTTCTGGGGTGGAAGTGATGGTACTTCTGGGATTCCAAAAGGCTAAAAAAATGGATTTATGGGATTTAAAAGGTATAAAAAATGGGATTTATGGAATTACTGGAAGTTTAGGGATTTCTGGGAATTAATGGGATTTCTGGGATTTCAAAGGCAGAAAAAAATGGGATTTCTGGGATAGAATGGAATTCCTGAGAATGAATGGAGTTTCTGGGAATTCACGGAATTTCTGGAATTAAAAAAGCTAAAACCAAAATGGATTTATGGGATTTAATGGGAATTTTAATGGGAATGGTTGGCATTTTTGGGATCCCAAAGGTGAAAAAAAAAAAAAAAGGGATTTCTGGGATGGAATTCCTGGGAATTCATGGAATTTCTGTGAATGGATGGGATGGTTTATTCCGAATTTTTCCCCTTCCCAATTTTCTCCCCTTCCTCCTTCAATCTGGGGTTTTCCCCCTGGAATTCCATCCCAACCTCTGGAAAACCTGGAATTGCAGGAGCTGCGGAGCGGCCGCGGGAACGCCCCAGAAACGGAGCCGGGATCCCGACAGGTGAGAGGGGACATTCCCAAAAATCCCAAAAAATCCGGGAATTCGGGCTGGGAGGGACCTCCCATCCCACCCCTGATCCCAAATCCCTCCTGGGACATTCTCTGGGAATTCCAGCCCATTCCCAAATTCCCTTTTCCCGAATTCCTGCTCTCTTGGAGCCTCTCCAGCCTCTGGAAAAGCTTCCAAGGATTCCCTGGATCCTGGAATCCCTGTGGAATGTCCTGGGATTGGGAATTCCCTGCCCATGGATTGGGATTGTCCCAGGCTCCTCCCCCAGGGCCTTGGATTCGGGAATTCCGAAATTTGGGAATCTTCGGGATCAGGAATCCTTGGGTCAAGGAATCCTTGGATTGAGAAATACCTGGAATAAGGAATCCTTGGATTCAGGACTCTCTGGAATCAGGAATTTTGGGATGAAGAAATCCCTGGATTCAGAAATTCCTGAAATCACAAATCCTTGGATCAAGGGATCTTTGGATTCAGGAGTCTTGGGAATCAGGACTCCCCGGATCAAAGAATCCTGGGATTCAGGAATCCTTGGATTTGGAATCCTGGGATAAACAAATCCTTGGATTTAGGAATTCTGGGATTCAGGAATGTCTGGAATCAGGAATTTCACAATAAAGAAACCCTTGGATTCAGGAATCTTTGGAATCACAAATCCTGGGATCAAGGAGTCCTTGAATTTGGAATCCTTGGATCAAGGAATCCCTGGATTCAAGAATCTTTGGAATCAGGAAGCCTTGGATTTGGAATCCTGTGATGAAGAAATCCTTGGTTTCAGGAATTCCTGGAATCAGGAACTTTTGGATTCAGGATTCCTTGGAATCACAGATCCCTGGATCCAGGAATTCCTGGGCCAGCTGCTGTTCCAGGAATGATTCCAGGTAGGATCTGATTTCTCATCCCCGTTTTTTTTTTTCCCAGCTCCTGCTCGGAATTCCGGACCCCGGTGTCCAAACGGCTCCGAGCTTTTCCTGGATCCCCATCCCAGAATTCCCACTGGAATTCCCAGGAGAAGCTCCTCGCTTCCCAGATCCAGTGCTCTCCCAGCTCCCAGGAGGAAAACCAGGAGAACGAAATTTTTCCCAGGAAATCGGCGCCTTCCCGGAGATTGGACATCCCAGAGGGAAATCTGGGAACTCCCGGGAATCCCCAGCCTGGCTCTGCCTCTTCCCACAATTCCCAGCTTCCCGTGGGGACTTTTTATGGAAAAACGACATACCTGGATCCTCTGGAGAGGAAACGGCTCCGGGAGCTGCTGGGGCATGGGAATATCCTGGAAAAACCTGGGAATTCCGGGAATCACGGCAGGAATTCCAGCAGGAATTCTGGGAACACCAGGAGGAATCGCAGCTCCAAAGGCAAAGCCAACCCCAAGCCCCGGCAGGAGATTCCCAAGGGGAAAAGCAGCGGGAATGTCGGGAATTCCCGGAATTCCGATGTCGGCCATTCCCAGAATTCCAAGGCTGGGAATTCCCGGAATTCCGTGCTGCAGAAGAGGCCGGAATTCCGGGTGCTGAGCGCGGGGGTGCGGCCGGCGCTGCGGCTCCCGCTGGGCTCCGCCTTCTTCCAGAGCGGGAAAAGATCCCGGAAAAACCCGGGAAGCGCCGCAGCCTCTTCCGGGAAAAACCCGGGAGACTCCAAGAATCCTCCGGAAAAAGCCCCGGAAAAATCGGGAAAGGCGGAAAAGTCGGGATTGGAGGAGGAGGCTGGGGAAGAGGAGAAGGAAAACCGGGAATGCTCAGCGGGATTTGGGAATGAGGGAGAGGAGGAAATTCCCAGGAAAAGCGTTGGGAATTCTGAGGGTGCTGAGGGGAAGGAGGTGAGTGCAGGGATGGGGCAGAATTCCAGGGAATTCCCGGGAATTGGGAAGGGCTCTGAGGGATGGACAGCGGGATTTTCCTTGGAAATTTCCAGGGATTCCTGTGGAATTTTCCTTTGGAATTCCTGTAGCATTTTCATTGGGATTTTTCCTTTGGAATTTTCTTGGGGGATTCCTGTGGGATTTTCCATTGGAATTCCTGGGGGATTACTTGGAAATTCCAAGGATTTTCCTGATTTCCTGGAGCTAATTCCAGATTCTCCCCATTTTCTGCTTCCTCCCAGCCTGGGAAATTTGGGATCTGCTGGAGCCAAATGCTCCCAAATTCCCAGATTTTCCTTGGGAATTCTGCCAGGAATTCCTTCCCAGTCCAGGGGAGCCATTCCTGGCTCCTGGCCCAAATTCCAGCTCTCCCAGAGCCCCTTTTTAACTTGGAAAAGGCACCAAGAATTCCCGGGATTCTTCCCCAGGAGCATTCCTGGATTGGATCCAGCGCCTCCCTGGGGAGGAATTTCAGGATCTAGGAAGGGTCTCCCTCCCCTTTTCCACCCCAAATTCCATAAACATCCCTCAGGATGGATCCTGAATCTCCATGATCCCAGAATCCCAGAATGGTTTGGATGGGGTCCATGAATTTTCCATCCTGTTCCTGACATTCCCAAATCCCAGGGTGATCCAAGATTTCCTTGGACACTCCTGGGCTGGAACAGACCCAGAATTCCTGAAAAATCCTTGGAAAATCCCCAGTACCTCTACTGACCCCCCAGAATTCCATGTTTTCCCATTTTCCCTGAAATCCCCTCTCTCCCTCAGCAGGAATCCCCTGGAATTCCTCCCTCTCCCAGCCCGGATTCCCAGAATTCCGGCCCGAAGAAAGAATTGGGTGAGTTGGGAAAACTTTGGGAATTCTTTCCCCGCTTTACCTGGATTTCCCTGGCCTGGGGAGTTCAAAGGAATGGAAACTTCCCAGAATTCCCACTGGGATGGATCCGAGGGAAGCAGAATTCCCAGGATTTTGGGGCTGGAATTCTGCTTTCCCAGTTTTCCTGACACTCAGAATTCCATGATTTTTCCAGGCTCTCCGTGCCCAGCCGGACTCTTCCCCATCTTCCTTCCCACCAGGAGGAGGTGAGATCCCATTCCTGCTTTTCCAGAGGGGGAAATCCTGGGAATTCCCATCCTGGATTTCTCCCTCTGTGTGCTGCCAGAATTCCCAAATCCTGGAATTCCTCTGGGAGCAGAGGGGGCTCAGATCCTTTGGAATTGGATCCAATCGTGGCTGTTCCTGGAGTTTTCCCTCCGGATTTTTTGGGAATTCTCTGTCCCTCCCCTGCTGAATTCCCGCTTTCCCTGTTTTTTCCCACTTTTTCCACGTTTTTCCCTGTTTTCCCAATTTTCCCACCTGGATTTTCCCATTTTTCCTCTTTTTCCCACTTTATCCCTGCTATTCCCTGGGTTTTTCCTGCTTCTCCCACTTGCCCCGCATTTCCCACTTTTTTCCCAGATTTTCCCTGTTTTTCTTTTTCCTGTTTTCCTATTTTTCCAACTTTTCCCTATTTTTCCTGCTTTTTCTCCCAGTTTTCCTGCTTTTCCCTGCCTTTCCAACATTTTTCCCACTCTTTTTCCCAACTCTTCCCACTTTTTCCCTGCTTTTCTCACTTTTTTCCCAATTTTTCCTGCTTTTCTCATTTTCCCTCTTTTTCCCCCTTTTATCTTCTTTCCCCTGTTTTCCCAGCTTTCCCTATTTTTCCCACTTTTTCCCTGTTTATTCCCACTTTTCCCCCCGTTTTCCCATTTTTCCTACTTTTTCCCCTTCTTTTCCCTGTTTTTTTTCCCCCGTTTTTACTCCTGATTTTTTTCCTTGCTTTTCCCATTTTCCCCTTCTTTTCCCCTTGCTTTTTCCACTGTTTTCCCTACTTCTCCCACTTTTTCCCAGTTTTTTCCCAGCTTTTCCCACTTCCTGGTGTTTTCCAGGCCCCTGGAGGAGCTCCCGGCTCCCTTTGGGATCGACCCCTCTGGAAAAGCTCCCAGGAAATCCAAGGAATCCTCGCAGCATTCCCTGGACCAGATGATCATTGTGAGATTCCCAATGGGAACGTGCCAGGAACTCGGGAATGTTCTGTGGGAAATCCGGGAATTCCCTGGGAATGACCCCGGGACAATCCAAGGGACTCATGGGGGAGGATGGGAAAACTGGGAGTGGGAATTGGGAATTCTGGGAATGGGAATTGGGATCTTGAGGGATCATTCTGGAGCTTTGGGATCATTCCCAGTTTTTGGGATCATTCCCAGGCCTCAGATCCAAACCTTGGATCCCTGGGGGAGGGGGAAATTCCCAAAATCACAGATTCCCAAATTCCTATCCCGGATTTCCTTCCCAAACCCTGAAATCCTGGAATGCTGAGCCGTTCCCGGGGCTCCAAACCCTTCCCTAAATCCCACATTCCCCAAATCCCACATTCCCGTCCCTTTTCCCCTTTCCCTCCCCACATTCCCAAGCTTCTCCTGGAATTCCCTCCCCTCATTCCCAGGCTTTTCCTGAAATTTCTTTTTTGCATTCTCAAGCTTTTCCTGGAATTCCCTCCCCTTATTCCCAACCTCTTCCTGGAATACGCTTCCCACATTCCTGAGATTCCCTTTCTATGTTCTGACCTTTTTTTTTTCAAAATTCCCTCCCCACATTCCCAAGCTCTTCCCTGAATTCCTTTCCCACATTCCCAAGCTTTCCCTGGATTCCCTGCCTTCATTCCCAACTTTTTTCCAGAATTCCCTGCCCTCATTCCCAACATTTCCCTGGAATTCCCTCATTCCTGACATTCCCAGGATTCCCATTTCCCCATTCCCAACTTTCCTGGGATTCCATGCCTTCATTCCCAACTTTTCCCCAGGATTCCCTGCCCTCATTCCTGACTTTTCCTGGAATTCCTTCCCCTCATTCCCGACTTTTCCCAGGATTCCCTCCCTTCATTCCCAACTTTTTCCTGGAATTCCCTGCCCTCATTCTCAACATTTCCCGGGAATTCCCTCATTCCCGACTTTTCCCAGGATTCCCTTTCCCCGGGATTCCCTGCCCTCATTTCCTACTTTTCCTGGAATTCCCTGCCCTCACTCCCAACTTTTCCCAGGATTCCCTCCCTTCATTCCCAACTTTATTCCCAGAATTCCCTGCCCTCATTCCCAACATTTCCCTGGAATTCCCTCATTCCTGACATTCCTGAGATTCCCTTTCCCCATTCCTGACTTTCCCCAGAATTCCCTGCCCTCATTCCCAACTTTCCCCGGGATTCCCTGCCCTCATTCCTGACTTTTCCTGGAATTCCATGCCCTCATTCCCGACTCTTCCCAGAATTCCCTCCCCTCATTCCCGACTTTTCCCCAGAATTCCCTGCCCTCATTCCCAACATTTCCCTGCAATTCCCTCATTCCCGACTTTTCCCAGGATTCCCTGCCCTCATTCCCGACTTTTCCCAGGATTCCCTTTCCCCATTCCCTACTTTCCCGGTATTCCCTTTCCCCATTCCCAGCTTTTCCCGGGATTCCCTTTCCCCATTCCCAGCTTTTCCTGGTATTCCCTTTCCCCATTCCCGACTTTCCCCGGGGTTCCCTGCCCTCATTCCCGACTTTCCCCGGTATTCCCTTTCCCCATTCCCGACTGTTCCCGGGGTTCCCTTTCCCCATTCCCGACTTTCCCCGGTATTCCCTTTCCCCATTCCCGACTGTTCCCGGGGTTCCCTCCCTCCCTCACTGCGCTGTTCCCGGCAGGACGCGGGCCAGCGGCAGCTGGGGGCGCTGCAGTGCGGCTCCTGCGGGATGCTCTACGCTCCCGGCATTCCCGAGGATCGGCTCCAGCACCTCCGGCACCACCGGAGGCTCCGCGAGGGGCTCAGATACCCGGTGAGCCTGGGACGGGAATTCTGGGAAGGGGTTTGGAATTCTGGGAGTGCTGGCAGTGCTTGGAGTCCATGGATTCCCGAGGTTTTTCCCAGGCGGGAATCTCCCAGATTCCAAACCCAGCCTGGATTTGGTATCCAGAGGGAACTGGGACCATTCCAGCCCTGGCTGTGCTCTCCAGGAATGGCGGGGATTGATCCCATTCCCGAAATCCGGAGCGCTTCCTGTTCCAGCAGCTCCTGGAATCCTGGGATCCCCCAATCTTGGAATCCTGGGATCCCCCAATCTTGGAATCTCGTGATCCTCCAGTCCCAGGATCCTGGGATCCCCCAGCCCTGGAATTCCAGGATCCCCCAGTCCTGGGATCCCAGAATCGTGGTATCCCTGGATCCGTCAAACCTTGGATCCTCAAATCCTGGGATCTCCCCAGTTCCAGATTCCTGGGATTCCCCCAGCCCTGGAATTCCAGAATCCTGGGATCCCTCAAACCTGGAATCCCCAAATCCCAGGATACCGGACTCCCAGGATCCCCCAGTCCCAGAATCCTGGTATCCCCAGATTGTGGAATCCCGGGATCCCCCAGTCCTGAGGGGGTTGTTGGGATTTTCCGGCAGGGCTGGAAGAAGGAGCGCGTGGTGGCGGAATTCTGGGATGGCAAAATCGTCCTGATCCTGCCCGGGGATCCCAGCTACGCCATCAGGAAGGTACGGAATTCCTTGGGATTGCCTTTGGGAATGGGAGCTGATCCCCAAATCCCAACGGGATCTGATCCCTAAATCCCAAATCCCAGCAGGATCCCTGGTTCCCCATCCCACCCCAATCCCACAATCCTGATTCTCTGTGCAAACAGGGATTTGTTTTTGGGAATGAATCCTGTTTTCACGGGAATTCCTGGTTTCAATCTCATTTTTCCTGGGAATTCCTGTCCCAGTTTCCCAGGAATTTCCAGACCCTATCCTGGTTTTCCTGGGAATTCCCGTGAATCCCATCCTGGTATTTCTGTGATGCCCCATTCCGTTTTTCCTGGGAATTCTCGTGATCCCCATCCTAGCTGTTCTCATGAATCCCCATCCCATTTTCCGGGGAATTCCCAGTGCCAATCCCACTTTTCCTGGGAATTCCCATCCCGTTTTTCCCTGGAATTCCCATGATCCCCATTTTCCCGTTTTTCCTGGTATTCCCGTGATCCCCATCCCATTTTCCTCAGGAATTCCCGTGATCCCCATCCTGTTTTCCCCAGGAATTCCCGTGATCCCCATCCTGTTTTCCCCAGGAAATCCCGTGATTCCCGTCTTGTTTTTCCCCCTGGAATTCCCGTGATCCCCATCCCGTTTTCCCTGGAATTCCCGTGATCCCCATCCCATTTCCCCCTGGAATTCCCGTGATTCCCATCCTGTTTTCCCATGAAATCCCGTGATCCCCATTTTCCCGTTTTTCCCTGGAATTCCCGTGATCCCCATTTTCCCGTTTTCCCCAGGAATTCCCATGATCCCCATCCCATTTTCCCCCTGGAATTCGCGTGATCCCCATTTTCCCGTTTTTCCCAGGAATTCCCGTTTTTCCCTGGAATTCCCGTGATCCCCATTTTCCCATTTTCCCCAGGAATTCCCGTTTCTCCCACCCCGTTTTCCCGCTGTTCCCGCAGGCGCAGCAGGTTCTGGCTCTGGTGGATTCCGAGCTGGGATTCCCGACGGGGGCCCCGCGCTGCCCGGAGCCATCCCAGAACAATTCCCGGGTTTCCCCGGAGCGCTCCCGGCAGAATTCCCGGATTTTCCCGGAGCAATCCCACGTTTACCTGTTCGTGAGCCCCGGGAACGGCGTCCTCGGCTGCCTGGTGGCGCAGAGCATCAGCCAGGTCAGGCTAATTGGGGTTAATTAATTAATTAGGGGCTGATCAGGGGGTTATTAGCGACTGATCAATGGTTAATGACTCATTGCTTAGTGATTGGTTATTGATTAAATACTGATCAATTAGTAATTGGTGATTAATTACTGATTAGGCAGTCATTGATTAATGGCTATTTAGTGATTAATTAGATAATGGTTAATTAGTGGCTGATTAATGATTAATTATTGACTCATGATTGATTAATGATTAACTAATGGTTAGTGATTATCGAATGATTAAATAATTTCTAATTAGTGACTGATTAATTGGTGATTAGTGATTGACTAATGGCTGATTATTGATTGATTAGTGGTTATTCAGTAGTTAGTGCTTTATCAGTGATTATTTAGTTACTAATTAATTACAAATTAGTGATTAATTAGCTATTAATTAGTGATTAACTGACTGTTTTGTGATTGATTAGTGGTTAATTTGTAATAAATTAGTGATAATTAGTGGTTAATGGGCTGCTGGGATGTTCACCTGTGGCCGGGAATGGGGGGAGGGTTCCTGGGAAACGGGAGCTGGGAAGGAATTCCTGGAGAATCCCGGGATCCCTGGGATCCCCAATCCCTGCACCTGTGCTCCTTTCCCATCCCATTCCCATTTCCTGGATCTCTGCCTCATTCCCAGTTCCCGTTCCTAGTTCCTGGCCTCATTCCCATTCCCAGCTCCCGTCCCCATTCCCAATTTCCAGTTCCCATCCTCATTCCCATTCCCAGTTCCCATTCCTTTCCCAATCCCATTCCCATTTCTGCTTCCAGTTCCCATTGTCCCTATTCCCATCCCCGTTCCCAGTTTCCATTCTCCATTCTCAGTTCCCAGTTCCCATTCCCATTATCCCCAATCCCATCCCCAGTTCCCATGCCCAATTTTCCATCCCCATCCCATTTCCCGTTACCATTCCCAGTTTTCCATCCCCATTCCAGTTTCCCAATTCCCAGCTCCCATTCCCATCACAATTCCCAGTTTTCAGTTCCGATTCCCAGTTCCCATTCCCATTCCCATTTCTGTTTCCAGTTCCCATTTCGCCCATTTCCCATTCCCAGTTTTCCATCCCCATTCCCAGTTCCCATTCCCAATTCCCCATTCCCAGTTTTTATTCCCAGTTTCCCATCCCAATTCCCAGTTCCCATCCCCATTCCCAGTTTTCTATCCCTATTCTCAGTTCCCATTCCCAGTTCCCATTCCCCATTCTCAGTTCCCATTCCCAATTTCCTGTCCCCATTCCCAGTTTCCCATCCCCATTCCTGGTTCCCATTCCCCATTCTCATTTCCCATTCCCAATTTCCCATCTCCATTCCCAGTTTTCATTCCCTGTTTCTAGATCCCAGTTCCCCATTCTCATTTCCCATTCCCAATTTCCCATCTCCATTCCCAGTTTTCATTCCCTGTTTCTAGATCCCAGTTCCCAGTTTCCCATCCCCATTCCCAGTTTTCTATCCCCGTTCTCTGTTCCGAATCCCTATTCTCAATTCCCATTCCCAATTCCCCATTCCCATTTCCCATTCCCAGTTCCCCATTCCCAGTTCCCATTCCCCATTCCCATGTCCCATTCCCAATTCCCCATTCCCAGTTCCAATTTCCCATTCCCCATTCCCAATTCCCCATCTCCATTCCCAGTTTTCATTCCCCGTTTCCAGATCCCAATTCTCAGCTCCCAATTCCCCATTCCCAGTCCCAGTTTCCCGTTCCCACAGGCATTCCGGGTGCTGCCGGAGGCGGGCTCGGCGCCGTTCCGCGGTTCCCAGGAGGATTCCCAGGAGGATTCCCGGGAGGATTCCCGGCTGGATTCCCGGCGCGGCTCCCGCTGGGAGGCGGCGCTGCGGGCGTGGCGCTGCTCGCTGCAGCCCGAGCCCGCCGCCTGCGGCATCAGCCGCCTCTGGGTGCTGGGGGCGCGCCGGCGCCGCGGCATCGCCCGGCGGCTGCTGGACACGCTCCGGTGGGAACGGGGAGCGCGCCGGGATGGGCCTGGGAACGGGGAAAAACCGGGACTCGGGGAGGGAAAACCGGGACTCGGGGAGGGATGGGCCTGGGAAAGGGGGAAAGCGGGACTCGGGGAGGGATGGGCCTGGGAAACGGGGAAATCGGGATTCAGGGAGGGATGGACCTGGGAAACGGGGAAAAACCGGGACTCGGGGAGGGATGGATGTGGGAAAGGGGAAACCGGGACTCGGGGAGGGATGGACCTGGGAAAGGGGAAACCGGGACTCGGGGAGGGAGGGACCTGGGAAAGGGGGAAATCGGGATTCAGGGAGGGATGGACCTGGGAAACGGGGAAAAACCGGGACTCGGGGAGGGATGGATGTGGGAAAGGGGGAACCGGGACTCGGGGAGGGATGGATGTGGGAAAGGGGAAACCGGGACTCGGGGAGGGATGGACCTGGGAAAGGGGAAACCGGGACTCGGGGAGGGAGGGACCTGGGAAAGGGGGAACCGGGACTCGGGGAGGGATGGATGTGGGAAAGGGGGAACCGGGACTCGGGGAGGGATGGACCTGGGAAAGGGGGAAAGCGGGACTCGGGGAGGGATGGATGTGAGGAGGGGAAACCGGGATTCCGGGAGGGATGGACCTGGGAAAGGGGGATCTGGGGAGAGAAAACCGGGATTCTGGGAGGGATGGACCTGGGAAAGGGGAAACCGGGATTCAGGGAGGGATGGACCTGGGAAAGGGGAAACCGGGATTCAGGGAGGGATGGGCCTGGGAAACGGGGAACCGGGATTCAGGGAGGGAAGGACCTGGGAAAGGGGGAGGGGAAACTGGGATTCAGGGAGGGATGGATGTGGGAAAGGGGGATCTGGGGAGGGGAAGCCGGGATTCGGGGAGGGATGGACCTGGGAAAGGGGAAACCGGGATTCTGGGAGGGATGGGCCTGGGAGAGGGGAAACCGGGACTCGGGGAGGGAAGGACCTGGGAAAGGGGGATCTGGGGAGGGGAAGTTTGGGATTTGGGGAGGGAAAACCTGGATTTGGGGAGGGATGGGCATGGGAAACTGGGATTTTTGGAGGGGAAACTGGGATTTGAGGAGCAATGGACATGGAAAAGTGGGATTTGGGGAGGGATGGACATGGAAAACTGGGATTTGAGGAGGAATGGACATGGAAAAGTGGGATTTGGGGAGGGATGGACATGGAAAACTGGGATTTGAGGAGGGATGGACATGGAAAACTGGGATTTGGGGAGGAAAAACTGGGATTCTTGGAGGGGGAGGCCAGGATTTGGGAAGGGAAGGACATGGATTCAGAGAGGGAGAACATGGAAAACTGGGATTCAGATTGAGGGAGAGCAGGAAAAAGTGGGATTTGGAAACGGGAAAACTGGGATTCGGGGAGGAATGGATGTGGAAAAGCGGGATTTGGAGAGGGGAAAGCCAGGATTCTAGGGGGGATGGACATGGCAAACTGGGATTTGGGGAGAGGAAAATTGGGATTCTGGTTGGGACAGAGATGGAAAACTGAGATTCAAGTCAAGGGAGAGCAGGGAAAAGTGGGATTTGGGATTTTTACTAAAAATATCCTGGATTTTAACAAAAAATATCCTAGATATGAACTAAAAATATTCTGGATTTTAATTAAAAACATCCCTGATTTTAACTACAAATATTTCGGATTTGAACTAAAACTATCCTGGATTTCAACTAAAACTATTCCAGATTTTAACTAAAAATATTCCAGATTTCCCCTAAAAATATCCTGGATTTTAACTGAAAATATTCCAGATTTCACCTAAGAATATTCGAGATTTTAACTAAAAATATTCTGGATTTTAACTAAATATATTCTGGATTTCAACTGAAAATATCCTGGATTTTAACTAGAAAGATTCCAGATTTTAACTAAAAATATTCTGGATTTTAAGTAAATATATTCTGGATTTCAACTGAAAATATCCTGGATTTTAACTAGAAAGATTCCAGATTTTAACTAAAAACATCCTGGATTTCAGCTAAAAATATTTTGGATTTTAACTAAAAATATTCCGGATTTCACCTAAAAATATTACAGATTTTAACTAAAAATATCCTGAATTTTAACTAAAAAATATTCCAGATTTTACCTAATTTACCTCATTTTACCTAATCCCAGATTTCACCTACAAACCTCCCAAATCCCATCCCAAAAGCGGGAATTCCAACTCCAGCCATTCCCGCTTTTCCCCAAGCCCGTTCCCGTTTTTCCCAGGATCTGCGTTCCCAATCCCGTTTTTTTCCCGTTGTTCTCCCCTCCAGGCGCACGTTTGTGTTCGGGGCCGTGCTGGATTCCGGGGATTTGGCCTTTTCCGACCCCACTCCCGACGGGAGAGGCTTCGCTGCCCGGTACTGCGGCCGCGCCGACTTCCTGGTCTACAACCTGCTGCACGGGGAGCCGGGATCCCTGGGATCCCTGGGATTGCTGGGATCACAGCCCAGCCTGAGCTCCTGAGGGGCTGGAAAAGCTGGGATCGGTCCAGCAGGGTCCTGCTGACATCCCAAGGGAGTTCTGAGCTCCCATGGGAATCCTTCCCTAAATCCCTGAATCCTTTCCCTGAATCTTTTCCCTAAATACCTGAATCCCTTCTTTAAATCCCTTCCCCCCGCTAAATTCCTTCCCTTCCCTTCCCTTCCAGACCTTCCCTTCCCTTCCCTTCCCTTCCCTTCCCTTCCCTTCCCTTCCCTTCCCTTCCCTTCCCTTCCCTTCCCTTCCCTTCCCTTCCCTTCCCTTCCCTTCCCTTCCCTTCCCTTCCCTTCCCTTCCCAAAACTTCCCAAAACTTCCCAAAACTTCCCAAAACTTCCCTTCCCAAAACTTCCCTTCCCTTCCCAAAACTTCCCTTCCCAAAACTTCCCTTCCCAAAACTTCCCTTCCCTTCCCTTCCCAAAACTTCCCTTCCCAAAACTTCCCTTCCCAAAACTTCCCTTCCCAAAACTTCCCTTCCCAAAACTTCCCTTCCCAAAACTTCCCTTCCCTTCCCTTCCCAAAACTTCCCTTCCTCCCTAAATCCCTTCCCTAAATTCCTTTCACTTCTTTGGGAATCCTTCTGTCCTGTGGGAATTCTTCCCTAAATCACTTCCCTTCCAAATCTTTCATTCCCTTTGGAATCCTTCCCTTCCCTTGGGAATCTTTCATTCCCTTCCTTTCTATGCGAATTCTTCCCTTCCCTTGGGAATCCTTCTTTTCCTGGAATCCTGCCCTTCCTTGGGAATCCTGAACTCCCACAGGAATTCCTCATTCCCTTGGGAATCCTTCCCCAAATCCCTCATTCCCTTGGGAATGTCCCTCTGGAATCCTTCCCCTCTCACTTCCTGCACAGTTGCTGCGTTTCACTGGAAATCCTGGAATTCTGCCAGGATTCCCCCGGAATTCCTTGGTTTTCCCGGGTGGTTTTTTGGGATTTAAGTTAATTGGGGGTCAGGGGTTTGTTAATGGAACTTTTTCTTTTTTTTTTTCTCTATTCCCTTGGAATTGTGCTGGGAATTCTTCCCAGGGGTTTTTCCCATGGGATTTGCACCTGGAGCCTCCCGGGGCCCTCCCAGGCAGGAAATTCCAGGGGGTTGTGGAAATATTCCAATGTTTTACCATGATATTCCATAAATTTATCACAATATTCCAAGGTTTTCTGATGCTATTCCATAAATTTATGACAATATTCCAAGGCTTCCTGGTATTTTGCTGTTTTTTGGAAATATTCCAAGGTTTTATGATAATATTCCCTGAATTCATGATATTCCAGGGTTTTGTGACGATATTCCATGGTTTTATGAGGATATTCCAAGGTTTCATGGGAATATTCCAGGGTCTTTTGAGGAAATTCCCTCCTCAGGGCATCCAAATCCCATCCAAGCCCCCATCCCCTTGGAAAAGCCAAATCCCAAAGAAAAAAATCCATCAATGCCAGAGAGAGGAGAAAATCCATTTATTGGGAACATTCCTGAAGGAAAACTTTGGAAAATCCAACTCCAAAAAGAAGGAAATTCCAAACAAAAAGAAATGGAAATTCCAACTCAAAAAGGGGGAAAATCCAATCTAAACTTGGGAAATTCCAGCCCAAAACAGAAGGAAAACCCAATCCCAAACTTGGGAGAATCCCACTTGAAAAAGTGGGAAATTCCAACCAAAGAGAAATGCAAATTCCAACTCCAAAGAGAGGAAATCCAGTCTGAAAATTGGGAAAAACAGGGAAAATCCAGCTCAAACAACGAGGGAAGACTGAATACAAGGAGGGGGAAAATCCAATGGGAAAACTCAGGAAGTTTCAGTCCAAAAAAAGAAGGAAAATCCAACTCGAAAATGAGGGAAAAATCTGACCTAGAAAAGGGAAAATCCAGCAAAAAACTTGGGAAAACCCAAACCCTGGAGGGAAAAGCCAACCCTAAAAAATTGGAAAAATTCAACTTTAAATGAGGAAATTCCAACCCAGAAAATGGAAAATTCAATCCCAAACCTGGGAGAATTCAACCTGAAAATTCCAGTGGAAAAAGAGGGAAATTCCAACTCCAAAGAGGGAATATCTGACCTAAACTTGGGAAATTCCAGCCCAAAAAAGAGGGAAAATCCAACCCCAAACTTGGGAAAATCTGACCTAAAAAACTTGGGGAAAGTCCAACCCAAAAGCCAAGGAATGGGATGGACAGAACCAGGAATGGCTCCTCCCAATCCTGGAGCCAGGTCCTGCTGGAAATCCGGAA
The DNA here is from genome assembly GCF_029582105.1 of Oenanthe melanoleuca. NCBI lineage: Eukaryota > Metazoa > Chordata > Aves > Passeriformes > Muscicapidae > Oenanthe > Oenanthe melanoleuca. The sequence continues at coordinate 37,003 of NW_026612689.1, forward strand.
TGTCGGGGCTCCAGAAATCCGGGAATGTGCAGGGCTGCAGGAATTCCAGGAATGCTCAGGGGCTCTGGAAACCTGGGAATGCCAGGGCTCTAGAATTCTGGGAATGCTCAGGGCTCTGGAAATCCAGGAATACCTGGGTTCTGAAAATCCAGGAATGCCTGGGTTCTGGAAATCCAGGAATGCCTGGGGTCTGGAATTCCGGGACTGCTCATGGCTGGCTGTAGGAATTCCGGGAACACTCACAGCTCTGGAATTCCAGGAATGCTCAGGGCTCCAGAATTCCGGGAACGCTCATAGCTCCAGAAATCCGGGAATGCTCAAGGATGAGGAATCCCGGAAATGCTCATGGCTCTGGAATTCTGGGAACGCTCATGGCCCTGGAATTCTGGGAATGCTCATGGCTGCTGGAATTCCGGGAATTCCCATGGCTGCAGGAATTCCTGGAACGCTCAAAGCTCTGGAATCCCGGGAATTCCCATGGCTGCAGGAATTCCGGGAGCGCTCACGGCTGCGGGTTTCCCTCCAGCGCCTGCACGATCCGCGCGGCCGCCGGGCGCTGCCGCGGCTCCCGGGCCGTGCAGGCCCCGAACAATTCCCGCACGGATTCCAGGGACGGATCCAGCGCCTCCGGGGGCAGCGCCGGCCGCGTGCCCAGCGCCGCGTAGTAGGAATCCTCGTCGAAGGATTCCTCGGAAAAGGAATCCTCTGGAATTCAGAGAGGGGGCGCGGCCGTCAGCAGCGAGTGGATCCTGGGAATCCCGGTATTCCCAGGGATTCCAGCCCAGCCAGGAATTCCTTCCCAAGATCCCAGCCCAAGCTCCCCTTTCCCAGTGGGAGCCATTCCCTGGCTCCTGCCCCTCCAGCCCTTTCCCAAATCCCAGCTCTCCTTTCCCTCTGCAAAAGGCTCCGAGGATTCCCTGGATCCTTCCCTCATCCAGCTGCACATTCCCAGCTCTCCCAGCCTGGCATTGGATCCATCCCCATCCCAACTCCTCTCTAAGAAGGAATTTCAGGATCCAGGGGCTTCACTGGGAATTAAGGACTCCAGGAAGGGTCTCCCTTCCCTTTCCCATCCCCAAATTCCATAAAAATCCCTCAGGAGGATAGTCCCTGAGTGTCCTGGATCCCAGAATCCCGGAACGCTTTGGACAGGATTCATTCCATTCCAATCCTGCTATCCCAGCGTGATCCAAATCCACCCTGGGACACTGCCAGGGATCCAGGGATTCTCTGGGAATTCCAGCCCAGCCGGGAATTCCTTCCCAAGATCCCAGCCCAAGCTCCCCTTTCCCAGTGGGAATCCCATTCCCTGTGTGCCATCCCTCCATCCCAGCTCCCATTCCGGGCGGGAATTCCCGACCTTCGGAGCCGCTCTCGGGCAGGGGCAGGTGCGGGATGTTCAGCGCCAGCATCTCCCACAGGGTGAGGCCGAAGGGGAAAATGTCGGATCTGTCCGAGATGATCCCGTCGGGATCCAGCGCCTCCGGCGGCTTCCAGGGCTCCGTGCCCACGTAGCACAGCTCGGGATCGCTCACTGCGCCGGGAACGGGAGCGGGAATGGGATTGGGAACGGGGCCAGAGATCGGGAATAGGGCCAGAGATCGGGATTGGACTGGGATCCCGCATTGAAGAAAATGGGATTGGATTGGATTGGGAATGGGATCCCGCATTGAAAATGGGATTGGATTGGGAATGGGATCCCACATTGGGAATGGGATTGGATTGGATTGGGAATGGGAATTGGGAATGGGATTGGATTGGATTGGGAATGGGATCCCACATTGGGAATGGGATTGGATTGGGAATGGGATCCCGCATCGAGAATGGGATTGGATCAGGAATGGAATCCCAGACTGGGAATGGGATTGGAAATGGGATCCTGGATTTGGATTAGATTTGGGAATGGGATCCCAGATTGGGAATGGGATCCGGTATTGAGAATGGCATTGCAGATTGGATTGGGAATTGGATCCTGGATTGGGAATGGGGTCCCAGATTGAGAATGGGATTGAGGATTGGATTGGGAATGGGATTGGGAATGGCATCTCAGATTGAGAATGGGATTGGATTGGGAATGGGAATGAGATTCTGGATTGGGAACAGAATCCCAGATTGTGGATTATGAATGGGATTGGATTGGACTGGGAGCAGGATCCCAGATTGGGAACAGGACTGGAATGGGATCCCAGACTGGGATCGTGACTTGGATTGTAAATGGGATTGTGGATTGGGATCATCAGTTAGGAATGGGATTGGATTGGGAATGGAATCCTGGTTTGGGATTAGAATCCCGGATTTGGAATGGGATTGGATTGGGAATGGGATTTGGATCCCAGATTAGGAATGGGATCCCAGGAAAAGCTGCATTCCCACAGCATTCCCATCCAGAGCCCAGGGAGATCCCCTGTCCCAGAGGAATTCCAGACTCCTAGATGGATTCCCAAGCCCTGGAGATCCTTGGTGGAATTCCAGAGCCCTCCCTCTGGATTGCCATTCCCGAGGAATTCCAGAGCCCTGTGGATCCCTCCAGATTCCGGAGCATTCAGCTCCAAAATTCCCAATAAAGCTGGCCCGTTCCCACGCTCCTCCAGGACATTTCAGTGCCTCCACATTCCCAAGAAATCCTGATCCACTCCCAAACTCTCCAGGACATTCCAGTGCTTCCAGCTCCAAAATTCCCAATAAAACTGACCCATTCCCACCCTCTGGCTCCACATTCCCAATAAAATTGACCTGTTCTCACCCTTTCCGGGACATTCCAGTGCTTCTAGCTTCACATTCCCAAGAAATCCTGATCCATTCCCATCTTCTCCCTTCTGCCCCAGGAGACTCCAGAGCCTCTAGCTGAATATTCCCAATAAAATGGATCCATTCCCAAACTCTCCAGGAGATTCCAGTGCCTCCAATTCCCAACAAAATGGATCCATTCCCACCCTCTGGCTCCAGATTCCCAATAAATCCTGATCCATTCCCAAACTCTCCAGGAGATTCCAGTCTCCAGCTCCAGATTCCCAATAAAATGGATCCATTTCCCACCCCCTGGCTCCACATTCCCAATAAAACTGACCCATCCCCCATATTTCACCAGGAGATTCCAATGCCTATTATTCCAAATAAAACAAATCCACTCCCATCTTTTCCAGGAGATTCCAGAGTCTCCAGCTCCATATTCCAAATAAAATGGATCCATTCCCACCCTCTGGCTTCACATTCCCAATAAATCCTGATCCATTTTTGTCCTCTCCAGGAGATTCCAGTGCCTCCAGCTTCATATTCCCAATTAAACTGACTCATTCCCACCCTCTGGCTTCACATTCCCAATAAAATTGGATCCATTCCCACATTCCTCCAGGAGATTCCTGAGCTTCTGGCTCCACATTCCAAACATACCCTGATCCATTCTCATCATCCAGCTCCACATTCCCAATAAAACTGACCCATCCCCATATTCCAATGCCATATTCCAACGCCTCCAATTCCCAATAAAACAAATCCATTCCCACCTTCTCCAGGAGATTCCAGAGCCTCCAGCTCTACATTCCAAATAAAACTAATCCAAATAAAATGGATCCATTCCCACCCTCTGGCTCCACATTCCCAACAAACCTTGATCCGTTCCCATCCTCCGGCTCCACATTCCATATAAAACTGACCCATCCCCACATTCCTCCAGAAAATTCCAGAGCCTCCAGCTGAATATCCCAAATAAATCCCAAGGCAGCCAGAGAATTCCCAATGCTCTGGCTGGGAACGACCCCTGTGTTTTCCCACCCCATTCCCGCTGTTCCAAACCCATCCCCAAAACCCCCAAAAAGCCTGGAATTCCCAGCTCCCCCCGCCCCTCTGGGAGAATCCCTGGACTCTGGGGAACGCCCTGGGCTCTGGGGATTCCCGGGAATCCCACCTGCCAGGTTCTCGTCCAGGGGCAGGGACACGCCGACGTCGCAGATCTTGACGGCGTCGAAGGCGCCGCGCACGACCACGTTGGGGGATTTGATGTCGCCGTGCAGCAGCCGCTGCTCCGTGTGCAGGTACTGCGCGATTCCCGGCATTCCCGGGAGCGTTCCCGTCGGATTCGGGAGGGGGGAAAATATCCCAGCTCCAGCCCGAACCCGCGGGGTCTCGCGGATCAGCCCACGCTGATCCCGGTGGATCCAGCCTTTCCTTGGAGGCTCCCAGGGATTCTCTGGGGATTCCAGCCCGGCCTGGAATTCCTTCCCAAGTCCCTTTTCCCCCTTTCCCAGGGAATTCCCTCCATTCCCAGCCTCGCATTGGATCCACGCCCATCCTGACTCCTCTCTGGGAAGGAATTTTGGGATCCAGGGGCTTCACTGGGGATTCAGTACTCCAGGAAGGGTCTCCCTTCCCTTTTCCATCCCCAAATTCCATAAAAATCCCTCAGGATGGATCCTGAGTGTCCTGGATCCCAGAATCCCAGAATGGTTTCGATGGCATCCATGGATTTCAATCCCATCCAATCCCCCCATCCCAGGTGGCTCCAGACTGTCCTTGGATGGTCCCAGGGATTCTCTGGGAATTCCAGCCCAGCCAGGAATTCCTTCCCAAGATCCCAGCCCAAGCTCCCCTTTCCCAGTGGGAGCCATTCCCTGGCTCCTGCCCCTCCAGCCCTTTCCCAAATCCCAGCTCTCCTTTCCCTCTGCAAAAGGCTCCGAGGATTCCCTGGATCCTTCCCTGATCCAGCTGCGCATTCCCAGCTCTCCCAGCCCTGGCATTGGATCCATCCCAACTCCTCTCTAAGAAGGAATTTCAGGATCTGGGGGCTTCACAGGGAATTCCTCCCCAAAATCCCACCCATCCCTATCCCACCTCCCCCCAGCAGCTGGAAAGCCTCCCTGGCTCCCCGTTCTCCCGTGTTTTTCCCGTGTTTTTCCCGTGTTTTCCCGTGTTTTCCCGGCACCTGGAGGCCCCTGGCCATGCTGAGCGCCACGTGCAGGATGGTGGGAGCCGGGAAGGGCCCCAGGCGCTGCTCCCGGCGCTCCTCGATCAGGTCGTTGAGGGATTTCTCCCCCCCGAACTCCATGGCCAGGCACAGGCTGCCGTCGGGAGCGCGGCTCAGGGCCCGGTACCCTGCAACGGGAACGGGGAATGGGAAACGGGAATGGGAAACGGGAATGGGAAACGGGAATGGGAAATGGGAGTGGGAAATGGGAATGGGAAATGGGAAATGTGGGAATGGGAAACTGGAATGGGAAACGTGGGAAATGTGGGAAATGGGAATGGGAAACGGGAATGGGAAATGGGAAACGTGGGAAACTGGGAAACGTGGGAAATGGGAATGGGAAACAGGAATGGGAAACATGGAAATGGGAACCGGATCCACGGGAACGAGAACGGGAATGGGAAACGGGAACAGGAACGGGAATGGGAATGGGAAATGGGAAACGTGGGAAATGTGGGAATGGGAAATGGGAATGGGAAACATGGAAATCGGAAATGGGAAACAGGAATGGGAAACGTGGGAATGGGAAACATGGGAACAGGAAATGTGGGAATGGGACTGGGAAACAGGAATGGGAAACATGGAAATGGGAACCAGATCCACAGGAACGAGAACGGGAATGGGAAACGGGAACAGGAAACGGGAAACGTGGGAATGGGAAATGGGAAATGTGGGAACGGGAAACGTGAGAATGGAAAATGGGAATGGGAAACGGGAATGGGAAACGTGGGAAATGGGAATGGGAAATGGGAACGGGAATGGGAAACGTGAGAATGGGTATGGGAAACGGGAATGGGAATGGGAAACATGGGAACAGGAAATGTGGGAATGGGAAACAGGATCCATGGGAACAGGAAATGTGGGAAAGGAATGGGATCCATGGGAATGGATCCACGGGAACGAGAACGGGGAATGGGAAACGGGAATAGAAAATGTGGGAATGGGAAATGGGAAACGGGAATAGAAAACATGGGAATGGGAAATGGGAAATGGGAATGGGAAAAGGGAATAGAAAACGTGGAAATGGGAATGGGAATAGAAAACATGGGAATGGGAAACGGGAATAGAAAATATGGGAAATGGGAATGGGAAACGGGATCCATGGGGAACAGGAAACGTGGGAAGGGAACGAGATCCATGGGAACAAGAAACGTGGGAAAGGAATGGGATCCATGGGAATGGGAACCAGATCCATGGGAACAAGAACGGAAATGGGAAATAAGAAACGGGAGTAGAAAATGTGGGAATGGGAAATGGGAATGGGAACGGGAAACGTGGGAACAGGAAACGTGAAAATAGGAAACGTGGGAAGGGAACAGGATCCATGGGAATGGGAAACGTGGGAACTGGAAACGTGGGAATAGGAAACAGGAATGGGATCCACAAGAATGGGATCCATAGGAATGGGAAATGTGGGAACAGGAAACAGGAATGGGATCCACGGGAACGGGAACCACAGGAACAGTAAACATGGGAAAGGGAAACGATCCATGGGAAGGGGAAATGTGGGAATGGGAGCCGTGGAATCTGTGGGAATGGAAGCCATGAGAATGAGATCCATGGGAACAAGAATGGGATCAGTGGGAACAGGATCCATGGCAATGGGAAGGGGCTTCATGGGAACGGGACCCATGGGATGGGAATAGGATCAATGGGAATGGGATGGGAATGGGATGGATGGGATGGGAATCCACCCCCTCCATTCCCGGCGAATTCCCACCGACGATGTTGGGATGCTGCAGGTTCCGGAGTTTCTGGGCCTCTTCCCGGAGTCTCTGCTGGAAGAGGCTCCGCTGGCTCTGGGAACAGCTGGAACTGATTTTCTTCACAGCCCACGGAGAGCGGGATAATCCCTGCGGAGACCTGGAGGGGAAAAAACCTCTGGAATTCCTGTGGAAACTGGGAAAAGGATCCAATCTGCCTTGGGATGGGAATGCTCCGAATTCCTCGGTGGAATTCTCAGGGATTTCCCTTTGGAATTTTTATCCCTTCCCATTTCCACATGGAGCTGAATGAGGGTGGTGGAGGGAAGGAACTGAGCCCAAATCCCCGGAATTCCAGCTGGGAAAGGATTATCCCAAAAAAATGGAGCCCAAATCGCTGGATTTCCAGGAACTGAGCCCAAATCCCTGGAATTCCAGCTGGGAAAGGGTTATCCCAAAATAATGGAGCCCAAAATCTTGGAATTCCAGCTAGGAAAGGGTTATCCCAAAATCCTGGAATTCCAGCCAGGGAAAGTGTTATCCCAAAATAACAGACCCCCAAATCCCTGGATTCCAACTGGGAAAGGTTTATCCCAAAATAATGGACCTTATATCCCTGATTTCCAGCTGGGAAAGAGTTATACCAAAATAATGGAGCCCAAAATCCTGGAATTCCAGCCAGGATTTATCCTAGGAATGGCCTCAAATCCTTGGATTCCAGCCAGAGAAAGACCAGTGGGGTTATCCCAAAATAATGGAGCCCAAATCCTGGAATTCCAGCCAAGACAGGGTTATCCCAAAATAAGGGACCCCAAATCCCTGAATTTGCAGGAATGGAGCCCAAATTCCAGAATTCCAGCCAGGACAGGGTTATCCCAAAACACACTGCCCCTCCCTGGCTCTGCAAATCCCAAATCCCTCCTTCGGCTCTGGATCCATGGGGAGGAAATCTGGGATCCAAGTCCTTCCTGGGGGCTCCTTTCCCAGCCACTCCAGGATTTCCCAGGATCACAATTCCCGAGGCCATTCCCAACCTTTTCATCAGGTACACGCTGACTCCGGTGCCGAATCCCAACTTCTGCATGAAGGGAGAGGCCGGGATGGTGACGGAGGCGAGGCCGGAATCTGCAGGGAAAATTCCCGGTGATCCCGCGGGAAATCCCAGCTGGGATCGGGATCTGCTCCTCGGGAATCACGGATGGGACGGGAGGGAACGGCCTTGAACTTCCAGGGAAAGTCCAGGTGGAGTTTGGGAATGATTCCGGCCTGGGAAGGGTTTTGGATCCCCATTCCCAGCAGGATTTAAATCCCTGCGGATTTTGGGGATGAGGATCCAGGGAGGTTGGAATTCCCGGCATTCCCAAAGCATTCCATAATTCCCATGGGATGCTCTGATCCCATTCCTGACTCTGAGTTTTAGGAAAGCTCCTTCCAACCACCCCCCCGGGGTTTTTTTTCCCAATGTTTTCCCAGATTCCAGCTCCGTTCCCTGGGCGGGTTTGTTCCCTAAAAAACACGGAGACCCCACAGATCCAAACCCCAATTCCAGAGGGGAATTTCGGGCAGCACAAAGGAACTGGGATGGGAAACGGGGTGAGAAAACAGGGATGAGGAAAAGGGGGTGGGAAAAGGGATGGGAAACTGGGATAGAAAACAGGGATGGGAAAAGGAGAGGAAAACTGGGATAGAAAACAGGGATGGGAAACAGGAATGAGAAATGGGGATGGGAAATAGTGATGGGAAAGCAGGAATGGGAAATCGGGATGGGAAATGGGGATGAGAAACTGATCCCAGAGATTTTCCACTCGGATGTGCTCGGGGATAAAACCGGGAGGAGAAGGAGGAAGGGAGAGGGACCGGCAGAGTTTTCCAGGGAATCTGTGGAATTGTCCCAGGGAAGGTTGGAGCAGCCTCTGGAATTCATCCCGGGGATGCTCCCAAAGCCCCTCCCATTCCAGAGGGCGTTTCCCTGGAAAAGCCCCCCGGGATTCCTTGGGGGAATTTTCCGGGATCATCCCGCGGCTGCTCACCCGCTTTGTCCCGGCGGGAGGAGGGGGTGGGAGACTGGAACGTGTCCATGGAGCCGATCCCGATCCCGATCCTGCGGGCACGAGGGGACACGGAGGGACCACAATGGCACTGGGGAATTCCAGGATTTGGGAATTGGGAAATCCCAGACTTGGGAATTAAGGAGGTCCCAGATTTGGGGAATTTGGGGGTGCTGGATTTGGGAATTGGGGAAATCGTGGATCTGGAAATTAGGGAGGTCCCACATTTGGGAACTGGGGAGGTCCTGGATTTGGGAATTGAGGGAGTCCAGGATTTGGGAATGTGGGAAAACCTGGATTTGAGACTGTGGGAAATCCCGGATTTGGGAATTTGAGTGTCCTGTATTTGGGAATTGGGGAAATCTTGGACTTCGGGAATCAGGTGGTCCCGGATTTGGGAACTGGAGGGTTCTAGATTTATGCGTTGGGGAAATCCTGGATTTGGGGGGTCCTAGATTTGGAAACTAAGGGGGTCCAGGATTTGGGAATTGAGGAAATCTTGGATTTGAGGAATCAGTAGGTCCCGGATTTGGGAATTGGGGGTTCCTGGATTTGGAAATCAGGGAGGTCCCACATTCGGGAATTGGGGATTTGGGAACTGGGGGGATCCCGGACTGGGGAACTGGGGGTTCTGAGGGATCCAAAGCTGGAGGATGGAGCTGATCCCAGCGTGGGGAGGGAACCCCAAACCAGGGAATGGGGGAGTCCCAGATTCGGGAACTGGGGGGATCCCAGCACCGGGAGCAGGGATGGGCGCAGGTTTGGGAATTGTGGAGCGGGGCAGGATCCCAGCCCAGGGATGGGGGATCCAAGGCTGGGAGATCCCGGATTTGGGAACGGGGGGGATCCCAGTTTGGGGGGGAATTCCAGCTCGGGGGTTCCCAGGAAGAGCCCCCGGTCCCACCTCGGCTCGGGCTCCGCTGTCCGGGGGTGCCGCTCCCGGGGAACTCCGGGATCCTCTTCCCTCTCCCGGGGAACTCCGGGATCCTTTTCTCGCTCCCGGTGTCGCTCCTGGTGCCGCTCCCCAAGAATTCCGAGATCCTCTTCCCTCTCCCGGTTAATTCCGAGATCCTCTTCCCTCTCCCGGTTAATTCCGGGCTCCTCTTCCCTCTCACGGTTAATTCCGGGCTCCTTTTCCCTCTCCCGGGAATTCCGGGCTCCTTTTCCCTCTCCCGGTTAATTCCGGGCTCCTCTTCCCTCTCCCGGTTAATTCCGGGCTCCTTTTCCCTCTCCCGGGAATTCCGGGCTCCTTTTCCCGCCTGTTCCGGCCGTTACCGGGCGCCGCGTTCGAATCCCGCGCGCGCGCGCGCGCAAGCCCCGCCCCTTTCCGGGGGTGCGGCCAAACACCAAATATGGTAATGAGGAGGCGTGGCTAAACGACGGCGGTATGACGTCACCGGTCCCCGTTGTGGGGGCGTGGTCAGCGCGCAGTGGGCGTGGCCTGGGCGGTCCCGGGGAGCCCGAGGGGTTTTGGGGCGGCCCCAAAATCAATGGGGGGAATCTGGGGCGCTCTGGGGCTCTGTGGGGCCGTTCGGTCCCCAGGAATTTGGGGGAGGGGGTGTGTAGGGTCACTGGAGCCCCATAAATCCCCCCTGAGCCCCCATTCCTGCCACCCCATGAACCCCGAGTGTTCCGTGACACCCCCGACCCCATAAGCCGCATCACCTTTTGACACCCCTGAGCCCCCATAAATCCCCATGAATCCCCATAAATCCCCATGAATCCCCATAAATCCCCATCCCTCTGTGATCCCCCACACCCCATAAACCCCCATAGACCCCATAAACCCCATAAACCACATAAATTCCTAAAAACCCCATAATACTCATAAACCCCTTAAACCCCACATACCACATAGATCTCAGAAACCCCATAAACTTCATGAACCCCCATAAATCCCATAAATTCCATAAGCTTCATAAACCCCATAAGCCCCCCCAAAACCCCACAATAAATAAATATAAATCTCCATAAATCCCCTTACACTCCATAAATCCCATAAATCCCCATAAACCCCATAAACCCCATCAATATTATAAACCCCATAGATCCTATAAACCCCACAAACCCTCATAAACTCCATAAATAGCAGAAATGTCCCATAAATCCCAAAACACCACCCAAAACACCCCCAAACCCCACAAAACCCATTAACCCCACAAACCCCACAAATCCCCCCCAAACCCCATAAAACCCCACAAATCCCATTGATCTCTGTCCCACCCAAGGAGAACAAAATCCTTTATTTCTCTGGGAACGATCCCATTCCCTGTGCCCGCCTGGGATTTGGGATGGGATGGATTTGGGATGGGTTTGGGGTCATCCCTTGTCCCTTTGGGATGGCTTTAGGATTTCCCCTTTGAGATGGATTTGGGATTTTCCCCTTTGGGGTTGATTTGGGGTCATCCTCAGCCCCTTTGGGATGAATTTGGGATTTTCTCCGCGGTCCCTTTGGGATGGGTCTGGGGTTTCCCCTCGGGGTGTGTTTGGGGTCACTCCTTTGGGGTGGGTTTGGGGTTTTTTCCCTTCGGGGTGTGTTTGGGGTCAGTGATTTGGGGTGGATTTGGGGTTTTTACCCCTTTGAGATGGGTTTGGGTTTTTTTTTTTCCCTTTGGGGTGTGTTTGGGGTGACTCCTTTGGGGTGTGTTTAGGGTCAGTGATTTGGGATGGGTTTGGGGTTTTCCCCTTTGGGGTGGATTTGGGTTTTTTCCCTTCGAGGTGGATTTGGGGTTTTTTTCCTTCGGGGTGTGTGTGGGGTCAGTGATTTGGGATGGGTTTGGGGTCAGCCCTTTGGGGTGGATTTGGGGTTTTTCCCTTTGGGATGCATTTGGGGTCAGTGATTTGGGGTGGATTTGGGGTTTTTTCTTCGGGGTGTGTTTGGGGTCAGTGATTTGGGATGGGTTTGGGGTTTTTCTTCGGGGTGTTTCTGGGGTCAGTCCTTTGGGGTGGATTTGGGGTTTTTCCCTTTGGGGTGGATTTGGGGTTTTTTCCCTTTGGGGTGTGTTTCTGGGGTCAGTGATTTGGGGTGGATTTGGGGTTTCCCTTTGGGGTGTTTGTTTGGGGTCAGTGATTTGGGGTGGATTTGGGGTGGATTTGGGGTTTCCCTTTGGGGTGTTTGGGGTCAGTCCGTCCGGCAGCGCACGCCCGCGTCCTCGGCGTGGCCGCAGTTGGTTCGGCCCCATCCCGAGAAGCTGCAGAGATCCAGGGAATCCTCAGAGCCCGTGCAGGAAACATCGTCCATCCAGATCTTCCCGGAGCCTGCGGGACACGGGGACACGGGGACAGACACACGGACACAGGGACACACGGACACAGGGACAGACACAGGGACACACGGACACCGTCAGAGCGGCCGCGATTCCCAGGATCCCGAATATCCAGGGATCCATCCGGGCCTGGAGAGACCCCGGGGCTGGGAGAGCCGGGAATGTGCAGCTGGATCAGGGAAGGATCCAGGGAATCCTCGGAGCCTTTTGCAGAGGGAAAGGAGAGCTGGGATTTGGGAAAGGGCTGGAGGGGCAGGAGCCAGGGAATGGCTCCCACTGGGAAAGGGGAGCTTGGGCTGGGATCTTGGGAAGGAATTCCCGGCTGGGCTGGAATTCCCAGAGAATCCCTGGCAGTTTCCCGGGAGGGGCTGGATGGGTGGGACAGCGCATCCCGAGCTCTCCACGCGGGAATGGGGCACAGCGGCTCCGGAAGGTTCCGGCTGCACTCCCGGATTGATTTTTCCAGGATCCACCAGCTCCCAGAAGCTGGAGGGGCAACTCCAGGATTTCAAATGGATTATGGAATCTCCAGACTGGGAAGGGATCCCCCTGGATCGTCAACCCAGCCCCGATCCCCCAAATTCCCAGGGAACATTCTCCAAACGCTCCCAGAGCTCCAGCAGGGTCGGGACCATCCCCATTCCCCGGGAGCCGCTCTGGATGAATTCCAGGTGAATTCTGGATTAATTAGTTCCAGATTAATTCCAGATAAATTCTGGATGAATTCCAGGTGAATTCTGGATTAATTCTTGATTAATTAATCTCGGATTAATTCCGGATGAATGCCAGATGAATTCCAGGTGAATCCTGGATTAATTCTGGATTAATTAATTCTAGATGAATTCTGGATGAATCCCAGACGAATTCTGGATGAATCCCGGATTATTGAATTCTGGATGAATCCCATGCTAATTCGAGATTAATTCTGGATTAATTATTTCCAGATTAATTCTGGACGAATTCCAGATTAATGCTGGATTAATCTTGGATTAATTCTGGATTAATTAATTTCTGATGAATTCTGGATTAATTAATTCCAGATAAATTCCGAATGAGTTCTGGGTAAATTCTGGATGAATTCCACATTAATTAATCCCCGCTGAATCCCATGTGAATTACGGAACAATTCCAGATGAATCCTGGATGAATTCCAGATGAATTCCGGATTAATTAATTCCAGATGAATTCTGGATAAATTCTGGGTGAATTCTGGATTAAATAGTTCCAGATGAATTCCAAATGAGTTCTGGGTGAATTCTGGATGAATTCCATATTAATTAATCCCAGATTAATTCCAGATGAATCCCGGATGAATTTCGGAATGATTCTGGATTAATAATCTCGGGTGAATCCTGAATGAATTCCGGAATAATTATGGATGAATTCTGGATAAATTAAATCCAGGTAAATACCAGATTAATCCTGAATGCATTCCAGATGAATTCTGGATAAATTCTGGGTGGATTCTGGATGAATTACTGATTAATTAATTCCAGATTAATTCCAAATGAATCTCAAATGAATTCCGGATGAATTCTGAATTAATTAATTCCAGATGAATTCTGGATGAATTCTGGATAAATTCCAGATTAATTAATTCCAGATTAATTCTGAGTGAATTCTGGATAAATTCTGGGTGAATTCCGGATGAATGCCAGGTTAATCAATTCCTCATGAATTCCAGGTGAATTCTGCATGAACTCTGGATTAGCAAATTCTAGATGAATTCTGGAAGAATCCCAGATGGATTCCAGACGAATTCCAGAATAATTCCGGATGAAATCTGGATGAATACCAGGTTAATCAATCCCGCATGAATCCCAGATGAATTCTGGATGAACTCTGGATTAATTAATTCCAGATTAATTCCAGATGAATCCCAAATGAATTCCGGATTAATTCTGAATTAATTAATTCCAGATTAATCCTGGGTGAAATCTGGATAAATTTCAGATTAATTAATTCCAGGTGAATTCCGGATGAAATCTGGACGAATGCCAGGTTAATCCATCCCGCACGAATTCCGGGTGCATTCTGGATGAACTCTGGATTAATTAACTCCAGATTAATTCCGGATGAATCCCAAATGAATTCCGGATTAATTCTGGATTAATTAACTCCAGATTAACTCCAGATTAATCCTGGGTGAATTCTGGATAAATTCCAGATTAAGTAATTCCAGGTGAATTCTGGGTGAATTCCGGATGAAATCTGGATGAATGCCGGGTTAATCAATCCTGCATGAATTCCGGGTGGATTCTGGATGAGGTCTGGATTAATTAATTCCAGATGAATTCTGGATAAATTCTGGGTGAATTCTGGGTGAATTCTGGAAGAATTCTGGATTAATAAATTCCAGATTAATTCCAGATGAATCCCAAATGAATTCCGGATTAATTCTGGATTAATTAACTCCAGATTAACTCCAGATTAATCCTGGGTGAATTCTGGATAAATTCCAGATTAAGTAACTCCAGGTGAATTCTGGGTGGATTCCGGATGGAATCCGGACGAATGCCAGGTTAACCCATCCCGCACGAATTCCGGGTGCATTCTGGATGAGGTCTGGACTGATCCATCCCGGATACTCCCGGGTAAGCCCCACCTTGCCCGAAGCGCGCCATGCGGAACACGTCGGCAGCGCCGGCGTAGCCCAGCATGCGGCAGGCCACGTCGCCGTCCTTGCTGTCCCAGCCGTCGTCGCAGACGGAGCCCCAGCGGCGCTCGTGGAAGATCTCCAGGCGCCCCTCGTGCGCCCCCGAGCCGTTCACCAGCCGCACGGAGCCCTCGGACGGAGCTGCGGGACGGGCGGGAGGGAGCGACGCGGGAGTGGGGACGGGGTGGGGGCGGCACCAGGGGGGTGTCATTGTCATTGTCATTGTCATTATCATTATCATTATTATTATCATCATCATTATCATCATCATCATCATTATCATCATCATCATTATCATCGTCATTATCATTGTCATTATCATTGTCGTTATCATTGTCGTTATTATTATCATTATCATTACCATCATCATTATCATCGTCATTATCATTGTCATTATCATTGTCGTTATCATTGTTATTATTATTATCATTATCATTATTATTATCATTGTCATTATCATTATAATTATTATTATCATCATGATCATTATCATGATCATTATCATTGTCATTATAATTGTCATTATCATTGTCATTATTATTATCATTATTATTGTAATTATTATTATTATTATCATTATCATTGTCATTATCATTATCATTGTCATTATTATTATCATTGTCATTATTATTATCAATGTCATTATCATTATCATTATCATT
The DNA here is from genome assembly GCF_029582105.1 of Oenanthe melanoleuca. Classification (NCBI taxonomy): domain Eukaryota; kingdom Metazoa; phylum Chordata; class Aves; order Passeriformes; family Muscicapidae; genus Oenanthe; species Oenanthe melanoleuca. The sequence continues at coordinate 52,298 of NW_026612689.1, forward strand.
GTCGTCATCATCATTATGGGCATCATCATTATCGTCATCATTATTGTCATCATTATCGTCATCATCATTATCGTCATCCATGGTGACATCACCATCGTCATCATCCATGGTGACATCCCCAGGGATAGTGGCATCCCAAAGAGATGGTGACATCGTCATCATCCATGGTGACATCGTCATCATCCATGGTGGCATCTCAAAGGGATAGTGACATCGCCATGGTTGATGTCACCTCCAAGGGATGATGGCATCTCTGTGGGATAGTGGCATCCACGGTGACATCTCCAAGGGATGGCGCCATCCACGGTGACGTCCCCAAGGGTCAATCCCATGCACAGTGCCATCTCCAAGGAATGGTGACATCACTCATGATGGCATCATCCATGGTGCCATTCCCAAGCAATGGTGACATCCCTGGAGCCATTCCCAGTGGACAGTCCCATCCCTGGTGCCATTCCCAAGGAATGATCCCATCCCTGGTGCCATTCCCAAGGAATGATCCCATCCCTGGAGCCATTCCCAGTGGACAGTCCCATCCCTGGTGCCATTCCCAAGGGATGATCCCATCCCTGGTGCCATTCCCAAGGAATGCTCCTGCCCACCTTGGAGCATCTCCTGCGGCTCCTCCGCAGGGTGGGAGCAGCGGGTTTGGCACCTGCAGGGGACAGAGGGAATGTCCCCAAGGAGGGATGGCCCCAAGGAAGGATGTCCCTGGGAATCCATGGGAATGTCCCCAGAGAGGAATGTGCCTGGAGTTCCATGGGAATGTCCCCAAGCTGGGATGTCCCTGGAGTGGCAGGAGAAATGTTCCCAACCTGGGATGTCCCTGCAATTCCAAGAGAAATGTCCCTGGAATTTCAGGAGAAATGTCCCCGGAACTTCAGGAGAAATGTCCCCAAAGAGAAATGTCCCCAGACAGGGACATCCCTGGAGTTCCACGGGAATGTCCCCAAGCTGGGATGTCCCTGGAGTTCCACGGGAATGTCCCCAGGCAGGGACATCCCTGGAGTTCCACGGGAATGTCCCCAAGCTGAGATTCCAGGGGGAATGGCAGGAAAACGCCGGGATGATTTTCCCAGCAGCCTCTTTGCCTCAGGATTTTCCCCCCTCCCAGACTCCTGATTCCCAAAAATCTCCCCCAGATCCGCGCTGGGATCACCGTGGGCAGCGCCGGGAACTCACCTGAGCCGGCGGCAGCGCCTCGGTCCCCCTTGTCCCCCTTGTCCCCCTTGTCCCCCTTGGGGCCGCGCTCACCTGGGCAGAGAAAAAAACCGGGATTGTTGGGATTTCCCATCCCGGCTCCGGAGGGACGGGGTGGCGGGATGGGAAATCCCAAAAATCCTCTGGGAACACATCCTGTGGCAGTGGGAAGACGAAGTCCTGGAATTCCTGATAGCAGATCCCACAAAAGGCAACAAAAAACTGGATTTTGGGACGAAATTCCCGATTTAGGGGTTAAAAATGCCCCGTTTGGGGGTCAGGGATGGGGATGCGGCTTCCCGAATCCCTGAGGAAGAGCCAGCCTCGGATCCATGGAAAAGGGCGGGGTCAGGGGTCGGGAGCAGCTGGATAAACATTCCCGCCCATTCGATATCCCGGGAATGATTTAATATCCCAATAAACGATAAATCTCCCGTTAATGACCTCACTAACGAGCTCTGTCATTCCTTGGCTCTCCCGGAGCCTCCCCCTCCCTCATTCCCGGCTTTTCCAGAGGGCTCGGATTTGCTGATCCCAGCTTGGCTGAGCCTGGCCCCGATCCCAAGGGAAGAGCTCGGGGATGCTCCAGGAACAACAAGCAATCCGAAATGCGGGATGAAGGCAAGCATGGGATAGAAAACAAATCCCGAAAAACCAGAGCTGGGCAGGAAATTCCTGCCGTTTCCCTGGGAGGCTCCGGGAGAGCGGGATCGCTCCCGCGGGCGGGCGCGGCTGTGTGGGATGAGGGAAAGCGGCCTGGAGCTGATGGGATCCAGATGGGAACGGCCGGGAATGGGGCCAGGGATGCGGCTCCCGGCCCGGGATGGGCTCGGGATGCTGGAGCAGCTCCCGCTCCTCACATCCAGCCCGGCCAGCACCGGGAAAAACGGGATCGGGAAGCGACAATTCCGGGCTGGGTGGGCTCGTCCCCAAAATGGGGTGGGATGATCCGGGAAACGGCCCCGTGTTGGGATGATCCCAAATTTGGGGCAGTGGGAAAAGGGGATGGTCCCGCTCAGGTGAGGCCCCACCTGCAGAGCTGCTCCAGCTCCGGGATCCGGAATCTGGAAGGAGAAATTCCAGAGGAGCTGCTGCCAGGGCTGGGAGAGCCGGGAATGTGCAGCTGGATCAGGGAAGGATCCAGGGAATCCTCGGAGCCTTTTGCAGAGGGAAAGGAGAGCTGGGATTTGGGAAAGGGCTGGAGGGGCAGGAGCCAGGGAATGGCTCCCACTGGGAAAGGGGAGCTTGGGCTGGGATCTTGGGAAGGAATTCCTGGCTGGGCTGGAATTCCCAGAGAATCCCTGGCAGTGCCCAGGGAAAGGTTGGATCACGCTGGGATTGTGGGATGTGGAAGAGGATTCCTGTCCCTGCAGCAATCCGGGAATCCTGGAATGGTTTGGGTGGGAAGGGACCTCAATTCCCATCCCATTCCAACCTCTCCCCATCCCAGGGTGCTCCAGCTTTTCCCTGGATGATCCCTCTCCCCTCTCTTCCCAGGAATTTTCTGGTGGGATTAACTTGGTGGCTCCAGCTCCTGAGGGCTGCAGAACATCCCAAAAATGGGACCAAATTCCCTGAGAGCCTGCAGGGAGCCTCGGGGCTGGGACAGAGCCGGGAATTTGGGAAAAGCCTCTCCTGCTGCCTTCCCCCAACAACCACCAGAGCGTTCCAGGCCATTTTCCCATCTTCTTCTTTTTTTTTTTTAAATTTTATTTTTTTTTAATTTTTTTTTTTATTTTTGGGATTGTGCACAAAATTTAGGCTCAGACACAGCGGCAGAGACCCTCAGCTCTTCCCATGGATCCGCAGGGATTGATGGATCCTGAAATCTTGGGAAAAGCCCCAGGAGAATCCACCCATCCCCACCTGCCTCCAGGAGCATTCCCAAAATCTCCACCCTGGGGATGTTCCGGAAGGAATCTTCTCTTATCCCCCCGGATTTATCCCTGAATTACCGATCCCACCTTGGATTTTTCCTGCTCTTTCCTCCTGTGTGTATTCCCTGCACGACCATTTCCATGGAAAAGTGGAAAAGTTTCCTGTCCTCGCTTCCCAGCATCATTTTTCCCATTTGGAAATAAGGAAAAAAAATCTTACACTGGGGTAATTTTGAGGGAAAATCCACTGAAAATGGGAAAATTCCAATGAGGAAAAAGACTTGGGAGTCCGCTGTTCCAGGTCAGAGCAGTACCAGGAGAGGTTTAATTTTCCATGGATTTTTCCTGTGGTTCCTCCACACCTAAAACCCCCATCCCAGGATTCCTGGGATGCAATTCCCAGGGAACTGAGGGCTTGGAAGGGAGTCCTTGGAGAAGGGCAGGACAAGTCCTGCAGAAATCCGGGATTTAGGGCAAAGCCTAGCTTTGGATCCATGCCCAGACCCAGGTCTGCTTCCCGTAAATTCCAGAGGATCCCATAAACTGCCCCAGTGCTGCCAGAGGGGCTGGATTTTCCTTGGAAAAGGGGTTGGATGAATCCCTGTATCCGACATTCCCGATCTCCGGGGGGAGGGAGGTGGCAATGGAATTTCGGGGGGACACATTGGAGTGACCCCAGCGATCCACAAGGGATCCCTGGGATGGGGACGGGATCTGGGAATGGCTTTGAGGTTTCCATGGAATTGCTGAGGTTGGAAAAGCCCTCGGAGAGCATCGAGGAGCTGGAGCCCCCATTCCCGAGGGACTGAAATCCATGGGGGATCAGGACTGGGAATGGTTGGGCTCAGAGAACTTTTCCAGCCTCAACAATCCAAGGAATCCTTGTGGAGCAAATCCCAACCCAACCTGCCGGGGATTTTTGGGATAATTTTCTGGATTTAAGGAGCTCTCGGGATGGGCCAGTGTGAAAATCCCAATGTTCCTGGAGCTTTGGGGATGTTTCCAGGGGTTTTCCAACCTCCTGGAGCAACCTGGGATAGTGGGAGATGTGGGAGGCTGTGGAATTCAAGGATCCTTAGGGTCCCTTTCCACCCAATCCCAACCTGCTCCAGCTCTTCCCGGGATGTTTTCTCTCCCTGCCTCCCAGGAATTTTGAGGCACAAAGGGGAGTTTTTTGGGATTGCTAATCCTGGAATTTCCCATCACAGATATCCAGGACAGCCGCATCCCATGAAATCCCAACTTCCTACTCCCACGGGTTTCCTGGGTGTGGGAAGACGGGAAACTGCCGGGATCCAGGAATGTCCCAGGAAACACTGGGAGATGATTCCCAAATCCCCATGGAGCCCCCATGGAATGGGGGGACGCCCCAAATCCATCTGTTCCCTCCGAGCCCTGCCCTCTGCACCGCTGGAATTGTTGGGATCCGGCTCCTCCAGGAGATCCAGGTGCTTCCCGGGATCTCCTGGATCCCGGCCAGGATCCGTGTCCGTACCTGTGCTGGTTGATGTGGCCAAAAATGTGGATTCTGTCCCATCTGTTAAACCAGCGGGGCAGTGCCCCTGATCTCCTGGCACACATTATCTGCTCATGGGCCATCTTTAAACCAGCTGGGCAATCATCTTTATCTTCCCACAGCCCATCCTCCCTCCAGGAGATATCTCCTGTTCATGGCCAGTGAGTCCCAGGGCATGACTGATAAAATTCCATCATCCCACTGGGAGATGCTCCAGCCAGGGGAGGAGCCAAGCCTTTCCTATCCAGAGAAAAACTGAGATTTGGAACACCAGAGCAGCCTTTGCCACTGGATTCCAGAGGAAAGCCAGACCTTTGCACATCATCCCTGGAGCTTCAGAGGAAACTGCACCTTCTCCAGGAGCACTGCTCCAGCTGAACCACATCTGCCCCTGCAGGAGGATGCAGCCACCATTGAATGGGACTGTGCCAACACCCTGACTGACTGACGGGTGTCAGCTTGGATTCTGACTCTGGCAGGGCTGGGATTGTTCTGTGTAATACTGCATTGCTATTTTAATTTTCCTAGGAAAGAACTGTTATTCCTAATTCCCATCTCTTTGCCTGAGAGCCCCTTAATTTCAAAATGATAATAATTTGGAGGGAGGGGGTTTGCATTCTCCATTTCCAAGAGCAGCTCCCCCAGCCCAGGGCAGTACCTTTGAATCCGCGCATTCCCGTGGCGCCGCGGGGGCCGAGCTCTCCCTGGTCCCCCTTCAATCCGCGCGGGCCGGGGGGGCCCCTCTCCCCGGGAAGCCCTGGAATGAGGATGAGGACACAAAATGAGCTGGTTCCAGCAGAATTCCGCAATCCCGAGGTGCCAGGAGCTGGGAACAGCACCAGGAGACCCCAGAGAGTCTGGCCCATCCGTTTCCTGCCCTTCCCTGCATTCAGGGTGGATTTATCCGGGTGCTAAGGAATTTCTGAGCATCCTCAGGATAGGATGGAGGTAAATTGGGGAGATCAGGGAAGGAAAAGCAGGATCCATCCCAAGGAATTGGGATGTGTCCCCCATGAGCCCCGGGTCTCCTGAATCCGCGTTGTCCAAGGGTTTGCATATTTCCTGGAGAAGGAGGTGGATGAAACCCCTGGTGTGAACATTCCTGAGGTGGGAGTTGGGGCTGGAATTTGGGGACACGCCCAAACCTTGGACATGACCTCCATCCACATGGGACCTGGACCTGGTCCTGGACCTGGCTCTGGAACTGGATTTTGACTTGGACCTGTAACTGGTCCTAGATCTGAATCTGGTCATGGACCTGATCCTGGTCCTAGAAATGGATCTGGTCCTGATCCTGGACCTTGACCTGGACCTGGATCCAGTTATGGATTTGGTCCTGGGCCTGGTCCTGACACTGAACCTGCACCTGGACCTGGGTCTGGATCTGGACTTGGATCTGGTCCTGGACCCCAGCTGGGACCCAGACCTGGATCCAGATCTGGATCTGGGCAGGAGGGAAGGACGCTGTGCTGGAGAGGGGTTCTGGTGGGACCTGGATGATCCAGCTGGGATCATCCCGAGCCTGAGCTGGGGCTGGATCCAAGCCTGGCTCCATCCCTGTGGATTCCCTGGGCACCGCTCCTCCCACCCTCCCTGGGCTGGGCTTTTCCAAACTTAGTCACGATCTCCCTCTGGTTTACCAGGAAAATCAACCACCAGCTGGAATTCCAGCCCCAGCTCCAGCAGGGATTATCCCCAGCTCCAATCTTTCCCTGCCGTGTCCATCCCTGGATTTCTGTGGAGCAGGGGTGGATTTTCCATGGAAAAAGGGATTTTCCAGGGATACACCTGAACCAGACCTTCTCAGATCCAAAGGGTCGTGCCCGAATCCCGAAAAACTCCAGGAAAAGACATAAAAATCGTGGCTGTTCCCACAGCTGAAGGTGAACCCCCCTGGGACTGCTTTGTTTTTCTGTTTGAACAAGAGAAAAATGGGGGAAAAAAAAGGAAAACCGAGGAAAAGAGCCAATATAATTCTGAGGGTTGTTACACCCAAGAAAAACAGCCATGAATCCATCAGAGCCAGAAATTCCAGCTGGAGGGAGAAGGAACACGGGCAGCTGGAGGGGCTGTCCGAGGGAGATCGGATTTCCAGGCTGGCTCTGCCTCGCTTGGCTGGGCCTGGGAAGGAGCGATCCCAAAATCCCAGGGTTTGGGCCCAAAGCAATCCCAGCAAGGTCACGGTGCCTCGGAATCCTTGGAGCAGGGGATTCCAGGGATGGATCCGGATCCGGATCAGAGTCCTGTGGGGTGGGTTTGGAGCAGGGGATAACAGGGGTTGGTCTGGACCTGGTCCTGGTCCTGATCCTGATCCTGGTCCTGGATTTGGACCTGGATCCGGACCCGGACATGGACCTGGATCTGGATCCAAAACTGAATCTGGACTTGGATCAGGATCTGGATCTGACACCCTGAGTCCTGTGGGGTGGGTTTGGAGCAGGGGATAACAGGGAGTGGTCTGGACGTGGTCCTAGTCCTGGTCCCGGTCCTGGACCTGGACCCAGATCTGGACCTTCATCCAGACCCAAAACTGAATCCAGGTCTGGATCTGGATCTGGTCCTGGCCCTGGATCTGGTCCTGGCCCTGGATCTGGACCTGGTCTTGAACCTGGACCTGGATCCAGATCAGAATCTGGACCTGGAGCTGGTCCTGGTCTTGGATATTGAACTGGACATGGTTCTGGATCGACATCTGGGTCTGGACTTGGATCTTCACCTGGACTTAGGTCCAGACCTGAACCTGGACCTAGGCTTTGACCTGGATCTGAGTCTAAACCTGGATCTGGGTCTGGTCCTGGATCTAGACCTGGATCTGGATCCACATCCGGGTCTGGATCTGGACCTTGACCTGGAGCTGCTCCTGGACCTGGGCATGAATCCAGACCTGGATCCGGCCCTGGAGCTGCCTCCAGCGGGATCCGAGTGGATCCCTGCTCCCGGCAGGATGGATCCCGTCACCTCCACGGGATCAAAGCTGCCCCCAGGGGGATCCTGCACCGCCCCCGTGCCATTCCCAGCCCTTGGAAGCAGAGCCAGCATTCCCAGGTTTCCCTTAAAACCAGAAACAGCTGGAGCCAAGACTTCCTCAGGGTGGGAATGTCCTCTGGTGGCTTCCAATGGAATTCCTCCCAGAAACAATGGAATTAACAAGGGGGAAAATTGCTGGTGTTGGGAAAAACATCTCGGGAAAGTCTCTGCCGGGATGTGCCGGAGGGATGCAGCAGCAATTCCAGCCCTTGGAAGGCTCAGTTTGGGAATGGGGTGGCCAATTCCTGCTCCAGCCTGGCTGGGAGACCCTGGAATCTGGGAATATCCGCATGGATTTCCTGGAGCTGGACGGATATTCCATGATCCGGGAGAGCAGATCCATCCCCGCGTCCCTCAGGAGTCACGACATCCCAAGGGATGGGCCGGGAAGTCACCGGGAGTTTCCCATTGGGCTTGGATCAGCCGGGCTGTTTCCGGATGGGATTTTGGGGGATTTTTTTTTTGGGAGGACACCAGGAATGTTTCCCTTACCTCGGAGGCCGGGGAGGCCGGGGAGGCCGGGCTCTCCCTCCATCCCTTCCGTGCCTCGGTCTCCTTTGGGTCCCGGCGGGCCTGGAACACAACGGGAGGGTTGGGAATCACATCCCGGATCCCAAGGATCTCCAAGAACAACCCAGGGACAAAGGAGCTGCCGGAGCCGTTCTCCGCGATTTTTAAACTTCCAGGATTTCTGGATATTAAATTCCAAATTGGACTCCGCCAACCTGCTCCAAGCGCCGGGAAAATTCACCTGGAAGCTCCACCTTGAGCACGGCTCTGGGAATTTTCCTCTAGACCAAAAGTTGGGACGTTCCCAGTGAAATCATTGCAAGGAATCGGGGGAAATCCCCATTTTGGGAATGCTGGAATTTGGCGGGTTGGAAAGGATTTTAAGGATCACCCATGGGCGTTTGTCCAGCTGGGATGATCCTCTGGGAATTCTGGAGGTGATCCTTTAGGAGAGGACTGACAGCAAGGACTGGTAAAATCCCAGGAACGAGCATGAAAATCTCAATCAAATCAAATTTTATCCCTCATCCTGCAAAAGTGTCAAATCCCAAAAGCTGGAAATATTTGGGAATCAAAACAATGGGAAGAAGGAATTTGAAGAGAAAAATAACAGAGGGGGAAATAAAATATTCCTGGGATGAGAGAAAACAGGGAGAGGCCAGGAAGGGCCATTCCCACCCATCCAGAGGAGGATTGGGAACTGTTTTCCTGGAAATCCTAAAAGCCGGGAACCCGGGAAGCCGAGATCCAGCCAGGGCTCTGGGCGATGGAAAAGTTGGGATGTGGTTTTAAATGGATCAGGAACTGGGATCTGGGAATGTTCTGTAGGAATCAGTGGGATCCAGAGCAGGATCTGGAGTGGAATCTGGTGCGGGATCCAGAGTGGGATCTGGAGTGGATGGACCCCAGATCCTGGGAATGGACTCCAGATCTCAGGAATGGACTCCAGATCCCAGGGAGAGGACCCTGGATCCTGGGAGTGGATCCTAGATCCCAGGGATGGACCCCGGATCCTAGGGATGGACTCCAGATCCTGGGAGTGGACTGTGGATCCCAGGGATGGACCCCGGATCCTAGGGATGGACTCCAGATCCTGGGAGTGGACTGTGGATCCCAGGGATGGACCCCAGATCCGAGGGATGGACCCCAGATCCCAGGGAATGAACTCCAGACCCCGGGAATGGACACTTCCAGGGATGGGGCAGCCGCAGATTTTCTGGGATCCTCCCAGGGCCGGTCCCATCCCGGGAGCAGCTCTTGGGACAGGGCACAGGGAGCAGCTGGGCTGGAGGAAAACCGGGAAGGGCGGCTGGGAGAGGCTCCCGACCCTTCCCAGCTGTTCCCACCCCGCAGCTCCTAAAGGCTCGCACCCGGGAAATCCCATTCCTGCTGCATCCCGGGAATTCTCCCTCACGGTCATTCCCACAACTCCTCCTCGTCCTTCCCGAGCCTCGGGAGGTGCTCAGAGCAACCCCTGGGTGCTGGAGAGGGGCCTGGGGACCTTCCCGAGCTGCCATCGCCCAAATCCAGGATCCAGATCCGGAGCCCGGCATAGCCGAGGGTTTGGGGAGAAGGAAAATCCGGGCAGGGAACGGCTCGGCCAAACCCAGGAACACGACGGACTCACCCAAGGACATCTGGAGCTGGGGTGAATCCAGCTGGGCACAAGGCCCCGGGAATTACCCGTGGGATGGGAGGAGAGGGAAGTTGGGGACGCCAGGAATGTGTCAGGGCTGATAAATCCGGTGCCGGCCCTGGGGAAGGGATTTGTTTTGGGATAAGGAGATTCCAGGGCTGTCGGGCTCCGTGACGGGTCCCACCCTTGGTGGGTTCATCCCAGAGCAGGTGATGTCATTCCCACGGACGGGGAGGGAAAAGTGGGATCTGAGGAGTGGGGAAACAGGGAGATAGCAAAGGGATTGGGGCAGAGTGATCCCAGCACCCCAAAAACAGGGACTGGGAGCCAACATCCCCCAGGGGTGAGGGAAAGACCCCAGGAGCTGCTGGGATTCCAGGGGGATGGATCTCCTGGAGCAACCACATCCATCCCCTCCGGATCAGCAGCTGGAAAAGGGGAACAAGCGCCTTGGCACCAGCTGGAATTCCGGCTGGGAGCACCAGGAATGAGCAGCAGCCCGCGGGGTCTCTGCAGGTGCAACGGGAGGAAAACGGGGCAGGAGCTGCTCCCGACCTCCTGCTCTACCCCAGAACTGCCGCTGGCACCTCCTGGATTTCTCCGTGGGGCTTCCCCCTCCCTGGCACAGCATTCCCAGAGAAGCTGTGGCTGCCCCTGGATCCCTGGAAGTGTCCAAGGCCAGGCTGGGTGGGGCTTGGAGCGGCCTGGGACAGTGGGAGGTGTTGGAGTTGGAACGGGATGGGATTTAAGGGCCCTTCCCACCCAAACTATTCCAGGATTTGGGAAGGGCTGAGGGTGGAAAAGGAGAAGATGAGATGGGGGAGGTTGGTTTTTCCTGACATCTTTGAGGGAACCGTGGGAGCTTTCTTCCAAACCATGGATGGGGAATATTTGGAGAATCCAAAGGGAATGGAGACACCTGAGCAGGGATGGATGGGGGCAGCTATGGGCCCCTCCTGACAGGAGAGCCCTGGAGGGGCTGCAGCGAGTCCAGGGAAGGGAACGGAGCTGGGGAAGGGGCTGGAGCCCCAGGAGAGGCTGAGGGAGCTGGGAAAGGGGCTCAGCCTGGAGAAAAGGAGCCTCAGGGGGACCTTGTGGCTCTGCACAACTCCATGAAAAGTTGGAGCTGGGTGAGAGTTGGGATCTGCTCCTGGAATACAAGAACCAGGATGAGGAAACGGCCTCAGGCTGTGACAGGGAAGGGTCAGTTGGATTTTGGGAACAATTCCTTCGTGGAAAGGGCTGTGAAGGAGTGGAACAGGCACAGAGCGGTTCAGACTCCCCATCCCTGGCGGGATTAAAATCCACCCGGATTTGGGGCGGACCCGGATGGGCGGCGGTGACCATGACCTTGGAGCGCTTCCCCAACCCCAAGAACCCCACGATTCATCACCAGCCTCGCCACCCCTGACCCACCCACCCACATCCCGAGGCGACCCTCCCCAAAACCCCCGCTCACCCCGGATCACGGAGACGTTCCGGAGCGCCGCGGAGTGCTCCCAGTCCTGGAGGCGCAGCTCCTCGGTGACGTTGTTGAGCACGGCCAGCTCCAGCCTCAGCTGCCGCTCCATGGCCGCCTGCTCCGTCCTCATCCTCCTGGCGTCCGCGCTGGCGTTGCCCAGGAGCCCCTGCAGGTCCCGCAGCCGGGAGCGCTGCAGGCGCACGTCGTAGGAGATGCTGCGGTTCACGGAATCCACCGCCCCGCCCAGCGCCGCCACCTGCTCGCCCAGCGCCTCCAGCCGCCCGCCCAGGTGGCCCAGGAGGTGCTGGTGGTGGTCCAGGAGCAGCCGGCTGCTGTTGGCGTCCACGGAGAGCCGGGAGAGCTCCAGCTGCGCGGCGTCGCTCTGCTGGCCCAGCGAGTCCCGCAGCCGCGCCAGCGAGCGCTCGGTCTGGGCAGCCTGGCTCTGCAGGCTCCACTGCAGCCCCTGCAGCCGCTGCAGCGAGCCCGCCAGCAGCAGCAGCGAGTCCGAGTGGTTCTGCAGCACGTCCTGCAGCCGCCAGACGTGCTCCAGCAGGTCGCCCTTGGGCGGCGGGTGCAGCAGCTGCAGCTGCAGGTCCCGGAAGGTCTCGTTGAGCCGCTGGACCTTCCCCAGCAGCGCCTTCAGGTCCTCGGGAGGCGGCTGGGGCCGGGATACTGGGGATGGAGAGAGGCGGGAGGTGAGCAGGAGCCCTCGCGGTGGGATCCTCACAGGGGCATTCCCGGATCCTCGGCGCCTGGAGGGGAAATTCCCGCCCCAGAAGGTTCCCCCCGGATCGGCCCCTCCTGGAGTGCGAGGCTGGAGAAGGGCTGGGGAATCCGGGAATGGTTTGGGTGGGAAGGAAGCCTAGAGCTCATCCCAATTCCATAGGGACACTTCCCATGACTGGATCCATCCCCATCCCAACTCCCCTCTGGGCAGGAATTTTGGGATCCAGGGGCTTCACTGGGAATTTGGGGCTCCAGGAAGGGTCTCCCTTCCCTCTTCCATCCCTGAATTCCATAAAAATCCCTCATGATGGATCCTGAGTGTCCTGGATCCCAGAATCCCAGAGTGGTTTGGGTGGGATTCATGGACCTTCAATCCCATCCCATTCCAATCCCGTTGTCCCAGGGTGATCCAAACCCCATTCCTTGGGCACTGCCAGGGATCCAGGGATTCTCTGGGAATTCCAGCCCAGAGGGTTTCCAGGGCTCTTCCCAAAATGGCCAACACAACCCAGAGTTGGGCTTGGGTTTCTCCCTTGGGAAGAGCCCTGGAAATCCTTGGGATGGGGATGTGGATGCTCCAGAACATCCATATCCCAAGGGTTTCCAGGGCTCTTCCCAAGGGAGGAAACCCAATCCCAGCTCTGGAATATCCATGTCCCGTATCCCGAGGGTTTCCAAGGGACAAACCCCACCCTGGCTCCGGAGTATCCGCCTCCTGCATCCCAGGGATTTTCCCTGAGGAAGGAAACCCAGCCAGACTCAGAACCGTCCTCATCCCAAGGTTCTCCCCCATGGAAGGAACTGATCCTGGCTCAGGAGCATCCACATCCCAAATCCTGGGGCCACCAGGAATCCCAAGGGAATAAACCAACCCCGGCTCCAGATCACCCACATCCCAAATCCCAAATCCTGCATTCCAGGGCCACCAGGAATCCCAAAGGAATAAACCAACCCCAATCCTTGGATTTTTGGCACTGGCCCTTTTCCCAAACTCTTTTCCAGGGAAGGTCACGTGCCCCAGCTGGATCCCAAACAATTCCTGGCCAAACCCACCCCAAAAAAATCCAGGACAGGTTGGATGGGGCTTGGAGCAACCTGGGATGGTGGGAAGTGTCCCTGTGAAATTCCATGTCCTTCCCACCGGAACCATTCCGGGATTCCAAGCATCTTTCCATGCCCCTTCCCCTCAGGTGGGAGAGAAATTCCCGGTTCTGTGGGAATTTCTGGGAAGGGGCTGGAGCAAAGTGATCCCTGAGGATGGGACCACCCAGATCCTGCCCGAATTCATGGAAAACTCCCGCTGGAGGGGCTGAGGATCCATCGGGAGAGGATGTGATCCCTTTATCCCACACCATCCCGTGGTTTTCCAGCTGGGACAAACCCTCTGGACCAAAACCCCCCGCTCAGAATTCCAGGAATTGGCCACATCCAAATCCAGAAGGTTAAAATTCCAAATCTCCAGGAAGCCACAACCACGGAGACGCTTTCCCTGATTTCCCTCTTCCCTTTTCCAAGATTCTGGGTGACAACCCAGGGGGCAAAGTTGGTTTTCCTGGGGTTTTCCTGGAATCCCTCCAGTCCTGGGAGGTGGGAATTGAAGGATTCCCAGTGCCAGAGGATGTTGTTGTTATTCCTGGAGCCGGGACCGGAGCTTGTCCCGAATCCACGGCATCCCTCGCTCCGGCCAACAACAACATCCAAACAATGCACGGCCAGGGATCAGCGGGACAGGCCTCAAAATTCCAGCAAAATCTTCTCCGGCCCTTCCCAGCCCTTGGGAAGCAGCTGGGGGGGATTTGGGGATGGAGAAGAGGGGAATCACATCCATTCCCACCATGGAAATGGATAAACTCAGGGAAGGGGGGGTGGGAATGAGGAGCTGATCTGTGGATTTGGTGTTTCCTGCCCATCAAGGGAGATCCTGGGATTAGGGATGGAACCAGGAATTTCCCAAATTTCTTCCCAGGAGGACAAGGGGGAGGCAGCACAGGTCCTATGGAATGGGATGAGCTGAGTAATTCCCGAGGGGCTGGGTGGGAATTCCAGGCATTCCCGAGGGGCTTTGCCATCCCTGCACTCACTAAAATTTGGGAAAAGGAAGGCAGGAGCTCTGGAATGTGCCAGGATAACTCCCTGCCTGCATCCCATCATCATTATCCCGGGAAAAACCCAGTGATGGGAACAACTCTAGCTCCGAGCAGGCAATTCCCAAACCTCTCCTGAGCCTCAGCATTCCCAGCACTCGATCCTCAAACCCTGCAGCAATCCCAGAGATTGAACCCAGGCTGCTCCCGATTGTCCTGGGCTGTGCCCAGAAATGTGGATTCTGTCCCACCTGTTAACCCAGCTGGGCAGTGCCCCTGATCTCCTGGCACACATTATCTGCTCATGGGCCATCTTTAAACCAGCTGGGCAATCATCTTTATCTTTCCACAGCCCATCCTCCCTCCAGGAGATATCTCCTGTTCATGGCCAGTGAGTCCCAGGGCATGACTGATAAAATTCCATCATCCCATGGGAGATGCTCCAGCCAGGGGAGGAGCCAAGCCTTTCCTACCCAGATAAAAACTGACATTTGGGACACCAAGGCACCTTCTTCCCACTGGATTCCAGAGGAAAACCAGACCTTTGCACATCATCCCTGGAGCTTCAGAGGAAACTGCACCTTCTCCAGGAGCACTGCTCCAGCTGAACCACATCTGCCCCTGCAGGAGGATGCAGCCACCATTGAATGGGACTGTGCCAACACCCTGACTGACTGACGGGTGTCAGCTTGGATTCTGACTCTGGCAGGGCTGGGATTGTTCTGTGTAATACTGTATTTCTATTTTAATTTTCCTAGTAAAGAACTGTTATTCCTAATTCCCATCTCTTTTCCTGAGAGCCCCTTAATTTCAAAATTATAATAATTTGGAGGGAGGGGGTTTTCCATTCTCCATTTCCAAGAGCAGCTCCTGCCTGTATTGGCAGACACCTGTCCCCACACCAGGATAACAATGTTCCCTCAATCTCTTGATCCCAGGGAGCTCAGACTCCTCAGAGTTCTGCTGCATCCCACCTTTCCCTCCCTGGAAAACCCTGGAAAACCGGGCAGGGATTCCAAGGCTGTGGAATCTCCGGGTTCTGGGAGCATCCCGGGAGGAGCCGGCCCAGCCTCACCTGCCAGGATGAAGATTCCCACCAGGATGAGGAGGACCAGGAGGTAAAGTCCCACCACGGAATATTTCAGCGCCGCCACGGAGCCCAGCCGGCCGCAGCATCCCGAGGTTTTCATCCTCCGGCCGGGATCTGCGGGATGGAGCGGGACACGGGGTGAGGGAGGCCTTGGAATGCTGAGGGAATGGTTGGGATCACCCCTGACATGGATGGCACGAGGGGATCCTTGGAAGTGTCCACGGAAAGGTTGGATGGGATAGGGGAAGTGGGGAATGGGATGGGATTGAAGGTCTGTGAATCCCATCCAAACCATTCCGGGATCCTCTGGAGCTGCTGGGATGGCTCCAGGCTGGGGTTCCCAGCAGAGAAATCCCACGGGATGCAGCTCTGAGGAAAACCCTGAGATCCAGGGAATCCTTGGAGTCGATTCCCGAGCCTCAAGGGGCTCCAGGAGAGCTGGGATTTGGGAAAGAGCTGGAGGGATGGGATACAGGGAATGGCTCCCACTGGGAAAGGGGAGCTTGGGCTGGGATCTTGGGAAGGAATTCCTGGCTGGGCTGGAATTCCCAGAGAATCCCTGGATCCCTGGCAGTGTCCAAGGAAATCCTGGAGCAGCCTGGGATGGTGGGGTTGGAATGGGATGGGACTGAAGATGCACGAATCCCATCCAAACCATTCTGGGATTCTGGGATCCAGGACATTCAGGATTCATCCCGAGGGATTTTTATGGAATTGGGGGATGGAAAAGGGAAGGGAAACACTTCCTGGAGTCCCAAATTCCCAGTGAAGCCCCTGGATCCTTAAATTCCTTCTTAGAGAGGAGTGGGGATGGGGATGGATCCAACACCAGGCTGGGAGAGCCGGGAATGTGCAGCTGGATCAGGGAAGGATCCAGGGAATCCTCGGAGCCTTTTGCAGAGGGAAAGGAGAGCTGGGATTTGGGAAAGGGCTGGAGGGGCAGGAGCCAGGGAATGGCTCCCACTGGGAAAGGGGAGCTTGGGCTGGGATCTTGGGAAGGAATTCCTGGCTGGGCTGGAATTCCCAGAGAATCCTTGGATCCCAAGTAAAGGTTGGCGCAACTTGGGATAGGGAAAGTTGTCCCTGCCCATTGATAGGGGTGAGTTTGAACTCTCTTCCCATCAAACCATTCCCAGCTGGATCCTGTCTGGATTTCTGGGAGCAGCTTTTCCCAGAGTTTCCCTCCAGCTGAGATCTGCCCTTTCCCAGATCCGAGTTTCCCCAAGGAGACACCAAGAGAAGATGGAGGCAAAGCCCAGGATTCCCACCCGGAGCCGTGGTGCCTCCATCCCGGGGTTTTGTGCTCCCTGGAGCTCCAGAGCCCCTCATCCCACAGGAGAGGGGAACCTCAAATCCCAACCTCCTGATGGAGAGGGCACTGCTCCATGCCTGGATCCAGCCTGGAGCGTCCCTGCTGGGATTTGGGATCTCATTCCCTGTCCAGGAGCAATTCCCAGCTCCAGCCTGGGCCCTTCCTGCTGGGATTTGGGATCTCATCCCACGGCAATTCCCACTTCCAGTTTGACCCATCCCTGCTGGGATTTGGGATCCCATCCCATGGCAATTCCCAGCTCCAGCCTGGCCCTTCCTTGCCAGGTTTTGGGATTTAATTCCCTGTCCAGAGGCAATTCCCACTTCCAGCCTGGCCCATCCCCGCTGGGATTTGGGATCTCATCCCACAGCAATTCCCAGCTCCATTTCTGACCATCTGTGATGGGATTTGGGATCTCATCCCATGGCAATTCCCACTTCCAGTTTGACCCATCCCTGCTGGGATTTGGGATCTCATCCCACAGCAATTCCCAGCTCCATTTCTGACCATCCGTGATGGGATTTGGGATCTCATTCCCTATCAAAGAGCAATTCCCACTTCTATCCCAGACCATCCTTGACGGTTTTGGGGATCTCATTCCCTGTCCAGGAGCAATCCCCATCTCCAGCCTGGGCCGTTCCTGATGGGATTTGGGATCTCATCCCATCCCATGGCAATTCCCACTTCCAGCCTGGCCCATCCCTGCTGGGATTTGGGATTTCATTCCCTATCAAGGAGCCATTCCCACTTCCAGCCTGGCCCATTCTTGCCAGGTTTTGGGATCTCATTCCATGTTCAGGAGCAATTCCCAGCTCCAGCCTGGCCCATCCCTGCTGGGATTTGGGAATCTCATCCCATGGCAATTCCCAGCTCCAGCCTGGCCCATCCCTGCTGGGCAATATCCAGGTGGGATCTCACCCCATCCAGTGGGATAGATCTGCCCCTTGGAATTCCAGCAATGGAACTGGGGGGATCCCAGCATTCCAGGGACCCTTCCCCACGGCATCCTTGTGTGTCCATCCCGGGAAATCAGGGACGTTTGGAAAAGCCTCCAGCCGGGAAAGGGTTACGGTGGGCGGATCCCAAAAACTCAGCCGGGCTTCGGAGCTCGGGAATGACCCGGGATGGAGGCGGCGATCCCGAGGGAATCCGGCTCAGGTGGGACCCGGGAGCAACACCTGGATCCCATCCCGGAATTCCCGGAGCGGCGGGATGAGGAGAGCGCCGATGTTTTCCCGACTTTCCGCCCTTCCAGCGGCTCCGGCCGGAGCTGGCGGCGCGCCCCGATCCTCCCACTCCCATTCCCGGCCCTTGGAAGCGCGGCCGGGAGGGTTTGCCCATGGAAAGGGCCGGGATCCAAGGAAAAGCGAACATTTCCTGCCCCTGCCCAGGCTCCGGGGAGCGCGGCCGCGACCCGCCCGTTCCTCGGGATGCGGGACGAGGAAAACAACCGGGATTCGGGGATTTGGATCCCCGAAACCCTGGAAAAGATCCGGGAATGCTGTTCCCGGGCCGACAAAAGGTTTGGATCCCTCTCCCGATGGATCCTCGCCCCTCCGGAGGGAGTTTTCCATGAATTCGGGCGGGATCTGGGTGGTCCCATCCTCAGGGATGGCTTTGCTCCTGCCCCTTCCCAAAAATCCCGCTCCGGAGTCCTCTCCCGTGGGAATGGGGATCCCTGGGGGGTCAGTCCCGCCTTGGGATGAGCCCTGAGAATTCCAGGCGGAGTTTCCATAAAAATCCCAAATCCGGGGAGGTACCTCCAGCCTTTCCCAGGGCAAGGTATTTCCTGGGAATTCTGGGATCAGTTCTGGAGGGCTCCGACTCTTCCAGCTGTTTGCCCTTTGGAAAGGATGGGAACAGCAGGATCGGGCCCTGTCTTCCCTGCAGGAAGCTGGGATGAGGCAGGAGCAGGGATATCAACCTTTGGGAATGGGATCAACACTCAGGGATCTCCTGGGTGGGAAATTTCACTCTCTGGATCCAAAGCTGTCCCTACACCCACAGGTCCCCTTGGAATCACCACCGTGAGCCCCTCACAGCATTCCCAGAAGGAATTTATCCGGAGCTGCATGTTCCCAGCTCAGCCAGCCCCTCCCCACCCTCCCAGCCAGGAATTCCTTCCCAAGATCCCAGCCCAAGCTCCCCTTTCCCAGTGGGAGCCATTCCCTGGCTCCTGCCCCTCCAGCCCTTTCCCAAATCCCAGCTCTCCTTTCCCTCTGCAAAAGGCTCCGAGGATTCCCTGGATCCTTCCCTCATCCAGCTGCACATTCCCAGCTCTCCCAGCTGGGCATTTGATCCATCCCCATCCCGACTCCTCTCTAAGAAGGCTTCACTGGGAATTTGGGACTCCAGGAAGTGTGTCCCTTCCCTTGTCCATCCCCGAATTCCATAAAAATCCCTGGGGATGGATCCTCAGTGTCCTGGATCCCAGAATCCCAGAATGGCTTGGATGGGATCCATGGACCTTCAATCCCATCCCAGGGACACTTCCCACAATTCCAGGTTGCTCGAAGCCCCATCCAACCTTTCCGTGGACACTTCCAGGGATGGGGGAGCCGCAGAATTCCTGGAAAAGCTGTGCCAGGGCCTATCCAGGACACATCCCAGTGCTGCTCCCACCACAGACTCCACACCCTTTCCCAGGGCAGGGAATCCTGGCTGGAGCACTGAGCTCATCCCGGGCTCCTCTGCCCCCCTGGAGCCACATCTAGAACTCCTTCCTGAGAAATCCAAACTCCCGGGAGCCCTCCCTGCTCCCAGTCCTGCCGTGGATCCGGGGGGGGATCCGGGGGGGGGGGGGGATCAGGAGTGGATCCAGAGAGGGATCCCAAGGCGGATCACAAGGTGGATCCAGAGGGGAATCTGGAGTTGGATCCAGAACTCGATCCCGAGGCAAATCCGGAGGCGGATCCGGAAGGGGATCAGAAAGTGGATCCTGAGGTGGAGCCAGAGGAGGATCCAAGGGGGGGATCCAGAGGAGGATCCCAAGGTACATCCCAAGGCAGATCCTGAGGGGAATCTGGAGTTGGATCGTGAGGCAGATCTGGAGCTGAATCCCGAGACGGATCCAGAGGCAGATCCAAAGGTGGATCCAGAGCTGGATCCAGAGGCGGATCCAGAAGTGGATCTGGAAGCGGATCTGGAAGTGGATCCAGAGGTGGATCCAGAGAGGGACTTGGAGGTGGATCCAGGGTTGGATCCAGGGGTGGATCTGGAAATGGATCCAGAGGTGGATCCAGAGAGGGATCCCAGGGTAGATCCGGAGGCGGATCCGGAGGCGGATCCAGAGGCGGATCCGGAGGCGGATCCAGAGGCGGATCCAGAGGCGGATCCGGAAGTGGATCCAGAGGCGGATCCAGAGGCGGATCCAGAGGCGGATCCGCCCTCACCGTCCTCGCAGAGGTTCAGCTTGGAAAGGCTCCGTCCCTCGAAGGGCTCGTCCTGCACGGATCCGCTCTCCCGCTCGGAGAAGGTGTGGAGATACATGGCCTTGTTCTCCATCCTGCTGGGAAAAACGGGAATGTCACTGGAGCCTTGGTGTATCCCAATCCTGGCTGATCCTGCCTGGCTCCGGGATGGAGCAGGGGAGACCCCACCTGCAGCTCCAGGATCCCGAAATCAGCGGGATGTGGAGCTGGAGAGGAGATCCCGGAGCTGCTCTAGGGCTGGGAGAGCCGGGAATGTGCAGCTGGATCAGGGAAGGATCCAGGGAATCCTCGGAGCCTTTTGCAGAGGGAAAGGAGAGCTGGGATTTGGGAAAGGGCTGGAGGGGCAGGAGCCAGGGAATGGCTCCCACTGGGAAAGGGGAGCTTGGGCTGGGATCTTGGGAAGGAATTCCTGGCTGGGCTGGAATTCCCACAGAATCCCTGGTTTTGGAGCAGTGTTTGGAGCAGAGACAGATCCATGAGTCCATGCTTTCTCTGGCATTTCCCTGGGATTTTTGCCTCTCTGGAATTTTGTCACTCCCAGCCCAGTTAAACCAGCAGCGCTCCCAGCTCCAGTCCCATTTCCAAGGGGGAAACCCCATCCAGGAATTCCAGGGGGATCCCTCAAACCTTGCCTGGGGGAGCCTGGGGCAGAAGAATCCCCCGCAGGAATGGGGATAACGGGAATAGAGGCAGGAGCATCCTGGGGAACCGGGAGAGGGAGAAACCCCCGCTGGGGATTCTCCCAGAACAGGAGAATCCCTGGGAATATCTGGGAATACCAGGGCAAAAACCCCCACAGGAATTCGGGACAGGAACTTCCCTGGGGAAAGGAGGACAGGGATAGGAACCTGGGAGAGGGAGAACCGGGACAGAGGGATTGGGGACAGGAGCATTCCCCGAAAAACCGGGACAGAGGGGTTTGGGACTGGAACATCCCCCAAAAAACCGGGACAGAGTGACTGGGGACAGGAACATCCCCGGGAGAACCGGGACAGAGGAATTCGGGGTTGGAGGATTCCCGGGGAATAGGGACAGAGGGATTTGGGACAGAAACATCCCCCAGGACAACCGGGACAGAGGGACTGGGGACAGGAACATCTCCCAAAGAACCGGGACAGAGGGATTCGGGATAGGAACAACCCCGGGAGAACGGGACAGAGGGATTCAGGACTGGAATATCCCGAAGGAACCGGTACAGGGGAATTCGGGACAGGAACATTCCCGGCAGAACCGGGACAGAAACATGCCCGGGAGAACCAGGACAGAGGAATTCGGGACCGGAGCACCCCCGGCCGAACCGGGACCGCTGCACCTCCCTCCCCCCGGGGCTTTGGGTTCCCCCAGCCCCGCTCCTCTCCCGTCCCCCCCGTCCCCACTCACCCGCGGGATTTCCCGAACTTCCCGTGGCCTCTTCCCGGGATCTCCCTCAGTCCCCGGGCTGTGCCCCGGCGCTGGCCCGGACCGGGGGCCGAGCACGGCGAGGGGACCCCCCGGGCGGGCGAGGGGCCCGAGAGCCGCCCATGGGTGGGGGGTCCCGGGGCTGTGAGCGGGGCGCGCCCGGCCCGGAGCCTTTTGTAGGCGGGGAGAGGGAGCGGGGCCGGCATCCCCACGCCCCCTCCCTCCCTCCCTCCTTCCCTCCCTCCCTCCCTCCTTTTCTCCTGCCCTCCCTCCGGGCCGCCCCCGCCGCCCCAGAGCCCGCCCCGGGCCGGGAGAGGGGCAGGGGAGGAGGGAAGTGGGAATGGAGAGTCCTCCGGGAAAAACGGGGCTGGAAAATCTCCTGGGTAATCGGGATGGGAGAAACTGAGATGGGAGAATCTCCCCAGAAAACGGGGCTGGAAAACCTCCTGGGGGTACCGGGATAAAGGAAACCGCGGTAGGAGAATCTCCCGGGAAAACGGGGCTGGAAAATCTCCTGGGATAACCGGGATGGGAGAAACTCCCTGGAAAACTGGGTTGGAAAATCTCCTGGGTAATCGGGATGGGAGAAACTGAGATGGGAGAATCTCCCCAGAAAACGGGGCTGGAAAATCTCCTGGGGGTACCGGGATAGGGGAAACTCCCGGGAAAAACGGGGCTGGAACATCTCCTGGATAACCGGGATGGGAGAATCTCCCGGGAAAACGCGGCTGGAACATCTCCTGGGAATACCCGGACAGGGAGAACCGGGACAGGAACGCTTCCCAGGGGTACCGGGATGGGAGAAACAGGGATAGGAGCGTATCCCTGGAAAAACGGGACAGGGGGAACCGGGCCAGGAGCATCCCTTGGGAATCCGGGGCCGGAGAATCTCCCGGGAGAACCGCGGCTGGAGCATCCCCCGGGAAATCAGGTCATGCACAGGGGGAATCCAGGCAGGAATATTCCCGGGGGAAATGAGAGAGGGGGAATCGGGGCTGGAACATCCCTGGGGAACCGCGGCCGGAACATTCCCGAGGGAAGCAGGGCTGGAAATTCCCCCGGGCGCAGGAGCAGGAGCATCCCCCCAAGTTCGCTCCCTGGAAAAGGGCGGAGTTTTCCCGGGAATTCCTGCCCGCAGGGAAGGAGGCGGATCCGTGTCCCAGCTCCGGGGCATTTCCATCCTTCCGCTCCCCGTTCTGGGGCGGCAGGAGAATCCCAAACCCCGGGAATGGGGAGAGGGAAACTGAGGCACGGAGCGCCGGAGGGGAATGACCGGGATGGTTCCAAACTCTTCGGCCTCGGCTCTGGGGAGCAGGGAATGACAATCCGGGATGGAGGGAAGGGCCCGCATCTGTCTTTTCTCCAGGAAAGGCCGAAATTGGAAATATTTCACCGGATTTCGGGAGATTCCAGCGCAGTTGAGCTTTGGTTGCTTTTCCTCCTGCTCGGTTTCCATCCATGGATTTGTTCTGGGATTCCCCAGCCTCGCTCCTCTGGATTCTGCTGGAAAAGTGGGATGGGAGAGGGAAAACGGGATTTGAAGTGATTAAAATAGAATAAAAACGGCTCCGGAGCCGGGAATGACTTTTGGTGTCAGCGCAGCTCAAACCCATCCCACGGATTGATGGAATGGCCGAGGTGGGAAAAGCGCTGGGAGACGAGGAATTCCGATCCGGTGGATCCGTTTATTTGGGAATGTGGGGCGGGAAAAGGCGCCCAGAGCCCCGGACCTGATCCCGATCCCTCTCGCAGCAGCCCCGAGGGTCGGACCTGGGAGCAAATCCCGAATCCTGCAGATCCCTGGAATGCCCCGGGCCGGGCTGGGGCGCTGGGATCATCCCGGCCCGTGGGACGGGATTGGATTTCAGGTCCCTCCCCACCCAAACCATTCCAGGGTGGGACAATCCCGCCGGGAATTTCTCTCCCCGAGCCTTTCCCGATGATGTTTTCCCGCAGGAATCTCTCTCCGAGCTCGTTCCTGGCTCCGAGCCGGGGTTTTCATGGAAAACCTCGAATTCCCAGGAATTTTCCGATGGAGCTCGGATCCTGGCTGTTGCACCGAGGGAGGTTTAGTTGGATATTGGGAACAATTCCCGCCTGGAAAGGATTTCCAGCCCTTCCCAGGGCAGGGGTGGAATCCCCACTCCCGGAGGGGTTGAGATTTCCCTGCAGGATTTGGGGGGACAGGGATCGGGCGTGGGAACGGTTGGATCCGAGGGCTCCGAGGGCTTTTCCAAACTCAACCATTCCATGATTTTAGGGACAGTGGGGCTCCCCAGGCCTGCGCTGCTTTCCCGGGAACAGGAGGATCCAGGGAATGCAGGGAATAGGGACGGGCGTGGCACAGGGGGTGACATTCCTTGTGGGACGATCCCAGGGCTCTGGAATGGTTTTTGTGGGAAGAGGATTCGAGGATATTTCCAGTTCCAGCCCCGTTCCATGGGCAGGGACACCTCCCGCCATCCCGGGATGCTCCAACCCCATCCAGGAATTCTCTGGGAATTCCAGCCCAGCCCCCACTCACCCTCCCGGCCGGGAATTCCTTCCCTAAATCCCACTTTTCACTCTAAAACAATTCCTTCCCCTGATTTCCCCCCAGTCCCCGCTCCAGCGCTGCCATCCCGATTTTCCAGCCTCGCCCTTTTCCCGGCCCCGCGCTGGGATCGGGAGGGATCTCCCGGTGCCAATCCCGCCCGGACAGGGAATCCTGGAATGCCGGGACACCGGGCAGGGCTGGGGGGGATGTGCGGAAGGAATTCCTGCCTCTGGGAGCTCCAGGGATGCGATTCCCGAGCTCCTGGTGCCCCCTAAAGGACTGGGCTGGGTTGGGAGGAGCTGCCGAGCGATCCCGAGACGGGGGAAAATCCATGGAAAAGTAAAATAATTCCTTCTGTGCAATGGCAAATTTGAACTCGGAGCTGTCCGAGACCCACAGGAGGATTTGGGGTCGCCCGTTCCAGGTGGGAACATCCCTGAGGCCGGAAAGGAACTTCGGGATCAGATCCTGGTCCAGGGGGAGCCCTGAGATTCCACCTTCCCATTAAAGATCTCCCAAAGAATTCCCGGATCCATCGCGGCTTTTCCTTTATTTTCCTCCTCTCTGCTGCGTTCCCCCCAAGTATTTCTTCCTCTTTTTAACTTATTTTTTGTTTTTCCCGATCTTCCTTCCTTCCTTCCTTCCTTCCTTCCTTCCTTCCTTCCTTCCTTCCTTCCTTCCTTCCTTCCTTCCTTCCTTCCTTCCTTCCTTCCTTCCTTCCTTCCTTCCTTCCTTCCTTCCTTCCTTCCTTCCTTCTCCTTCCTTCCTCCCTCTCTCCCTTCCTCCCAACTTTTCCCTTTTCCTTCCTTCCTTCCATCAAGGGAAAGGGAAAGGGAAAGGGAAAGGGAAAGGGAAAGGGAAAGGGAAAGGGAAAGGGAAAGGGAAAGGGAAAGGGAAAGGGAAAGGGAAAGGGAAAGGGAAAGGGAAAGGGAAAGGAAAGGAAAGGAAAGGAAAGGAAAGGAAAGGAAAGGAAAGGAAAGGAAAGGAAAGGAAAGGAAAGGAAAGGAAAGGAAAGGAAAGGAAAGGAAAGGAAAGGAAAGGAAAGGAAAGGAAAGGAAAGGAAAGGAAAGGAAAGGAGGAGGAGAATTGAGGGGAGGGGTGGGAGGAGGAGGGAGGGGACAGAGGGAGGGAGGGAGGGGCGGTCTCGCTGCTGAATAATTCAGCGCTGGGAGCGGGGGAAGCTCCGCACCGGCACCGCACCGAGCTGAGCTCCGGAGCGCGGCACCGACACCGCACCGGGACCGGCACCGGCACCACCTCGGGCACCGGGACCGCGTCAGGCACCGGGACCGCACCGGGCTCGGCGCTGAGCACTGGGGCCGCAGCGGGACCGCACCGGGACTCAGGACAGCATCAGGCACCAGGACCGCTCCGGGTCAGCACCGGGCTCGGTACCGAGCACCAGAACCGCATCAGGCACCGGGACCGCACCGGGCTCGGTACCGAGCACCGGGACTGCATCAGGCACCGGGACCGCACCGGGCTCGGTACCGAGCACCAGAACCGCATCAGGCACCGGGACTGAACCGGGCTCGGTACCGAGCACCGGGACTGCATCAGGCACCGGGACTACATCAGTCACCGGGACCGCACCGGGACCGCACCGGGACCGCACCGGGCTCGGCACCGAGCACCAGAACCGCATCAGGCACCGGGACCGCACCGGGCTCGGTACCGAGCACCGGGACTGCATCAGGCACCGGGACTACATCAGTCACCGGGACCGCACCGGGACCGCACCGGGCTCGGCACCGAGCACCAGAACCGCACCAGGGATCGGGCTCCGCCCCGGGACCATCTCGGGCTCCTCTCCGAGACCGCCCCGGGACCAGACCGAGCTCGGCACCGAGCGGCTCGAACCGCCCCGGGACCGCGCCGGGCTCCGCTCCGAGGCCGCCCCGGTGCCCCCGGCTCCGTCCCGAGCCCCCCGCGGGTCCCCCCATGGCTCTGGTGCTGCAGCTCCGCTCCGTCTCCGGCCTCCGCGGCAAAGGCGACCGCATCGCCAAGGCGGCGTTCCGGGGTACCGGGACTGGGAGCGGGAACCGGGGAGAGGGACTGGGGGAGAGGGATTTGGGGGAGAGGGATTTGGGATCGGGAACTGGGGGAGAGAGATTGGGGGAGAGGGATTTGGGGGAGAGGGATTTGGGATCAGGAATAGGGGGAGAGGGACTGGGGGAGAGGGATTTGGGGGAGGGATCTGGGGAAGTGGGATTGGGGGAGAGGGATTTGGGGAGAGAGATTTGGGGGCAGGAACTGGGGAAGAGGGATTGGGGGAGAGGGATTTGGGGGAGAGGGATCTGGGGAAGTGGGAATGGGGGAGAGGGATTTGGGGAAGAGGGATTGGGGGAGACGGATTTGGGATCAGGAATAGGGGGAGAGGGATTGGGGGAGAGGGATTTGGGGGGAGGGATCTGGGGAAGAGGGATTGGGAGAGAGGGATTTGGGGAGAGGGATTTGGGGAA
Source organism: Oenanthe melanoleuca (assembly GCF_029582105.1). NCBI lineage: Eukaryota > Metazoa > Chordata > Aves > Passeriformes > Muscicapidae > Oenanthe > Oenanthe melanoleuca. The sequence continues at coordinate 78,565 of NW_026612689.1, forward strand.
GAGAGATTAGGGGAGAGGGATTTGGGATCGGGAACTGGGGGAGAGGGAACTGAGGGAGAGGGATTGGGGAACAGGATTTGGAAAGCAGGAATTGGGGGGCAGGAATTGAGGGAGAGAGATTAGTGGAGCAGGATTTGGGGAGTGGGAATTGGAGATCGGGAATTGAAGGAATTTGGGGTGCAAGATCTGGGTGAGAGGGAATTGGGGGGCAGGAATTGGGGGACAGGGTTTGGGGAGCGAGAATTGAGGGGGCAGGAACAGGGGGAGAGGGATTCGGGGGCAGGAATTGGGGGGCAGGGTTTGAGGAACAGGATTGGTGGAGCAGGATTTGGGGAGGGGGATTTGAGGGGCAGGAATTGGGGACAGGATTTTGAGGGCAAGGTTTGGAGAGGTGGGATTTGAAGGGCAGGGTTTTGGGAGGAGGATTGTGGAGCAGGATTTGGGGAGGCAGGATTTTGGGGAGGTGGGATTTGGGGTGCAGGAATTGGGGATGAAGGGTTTGAGCAAGAGGATTTGGAGGATCAGGATTTGGGGAGTGGGACGTGGGGGGTGGAATTTGAGGACAGGATTTTGGAACAGGATTTGGGGACAGGATTTTGGGGGAGCAGGACTTGAGGCGCGGGATTTGGGGACAGGATTTTGGGGACAGGATTTGTGGATCAGTATTTGTGGGGACAGGATTTGGGGAGACCCTGCACCCATCCCTGCCTCAGTTTCCCCACTCACGACCCCAAACCGGCTCTTTTTGGGTTGTTTCCCCCCGCGGGTTTATCCAGGGAAAAGGGGGAGAATTCCCGGGGTGAAATTCCTGCCGGGAGCAGGGATCGTGTCCCAGCTGGAATCCGGCTGTGGGGTCGCGGGTTCGTAGGATCGAGGAGACCCCAAAGGAATCCTCGCCTTGTCCCGGGGTCCGGGATCAGCCTGGATTTCTCCCGGGGATTCCGCAGCTCCCCATTCCCGCCGGGATCCGCAGAGATTTCCATGGGAAGGAGGGAAAATTCTCCCGGGGCTGTGGAAGTTGCGGAGGTGAATTCCAGGAATTCCATGGCCAGCCTGGATCAGCTTTCCCTGCTCTTAATGACCTTGGGATCATTAACCAGGGACAATTAACCCTCGGCTCCCCGCCGTGCTTCCAGCTCCAAGAAAATCCCTGGGAAGTGCAGAATTCCCGGCTCGCTCAGAGCCTGGAGCAATCCCAGCACTGGGAAGGGAATCAGGGGGAAAAACCCACAGTGGAGCCCTGGGAGATCCCAAATTTCCAATTCCAGACATTCCCAGTCCCAAATTCCTGGTGGGATTTTGGGAATGTTGGGATCGGTCTCTGCTTTGGGTCCGGAGTGGATGCAGGGAATGGATTCCCACTGGGAAAGGGAGCTTGGGATGAGATTCCCGGCTGGGCTGCAATTCCCAGAGAATCCCTGGATCCCTGGGAGTGTCCAAGGAAAAGCTGGAGCACTCAGGGATCGTGGGAGGGGTCCCTGGAATGGGATGAGGTTTAACGTCCCTTCCCACCCAACCCATTCTGGGGTGGAATTCCAAGGAAGGAATTTGGTGCCAGGACAGTTGGATCAGAGTCCTGGGATTTTTTTTTTTTCCTGGTCCTTTCCTTCCACGAATTCCTGTGGAAAAGGGGATTTAGTGCTGTAGCCGATGCCTGATGCTTCCAGGTGGGAATTCCTTTATCCAGGCTCATCCAGGCCCTGGCCAGGAAAATCCAGCTGCTAAAAGGGGCTGGAAGCAGCTCGGGAAGCAATTCCAGGCGTGGCTGGATTCACAGGGAAGCGGATCAGGATGGATCCGTGCCTTGGATGTGCCTGGAGAGGGGTTTGGGCTCATTCCCTGCTCATTCCCACCCCAAAGCTGCAGCAAACCTCGGATCCACAGGGAAAAAAAATGGCTCCAAAGGCTTTCAGTGTCTTTCCCAAATTCCTTTCCCAAATTCCTTTCCCAAATTCCTTTCCCAAATTCCCAAACTGGACACCCAATCAGTATCCAAAGGGAAACTGAGGGAGCAGCTCGGCGGGAATTCCAGGATGATCGCTGGGAATCTCATGGATGCGCAGCCAGAACATTTTGGGATGTGGGAGAGCTCCGGGGCTGGAATCCAGGCTGGAATATTCCATGGGACACAGGAGCTGGTTTGGGATGAGGGGATGGGAACAATCCCTAAGGATAAAATGCAGGATGATCCTCAGGGATCTTCCCGCCCTGCTGCGGGTTCTGACAGCAGCGGGAACAGAAAAAACGGGACTTTTCCATGCTCTTGGAATCCTGGAATGATTTGGGATGAAAGGGATCCTAAAGCTCATCCCATCCCACCCCCCAGAGAGCTCCTCCCTCGTTCCATTTCCCTGGGAATGCTCCAGGAAAATTTGGGAATGCCGGGCAGCTCAGTGCTGCTGGCTCTGCGCCCTCTCCGAGCAATTCCATAAATCCCTGTTGGAATTCTGGCTCTTGGAATAAACCAACACTGCCCTCAGCTCCATCCTGGCACCCATGGGAATAATCCATTTGGAATAATTCCTGCCTGGAATTCCAGCCCTGGCACAGCAGGATCCCCATTCCTGCAGGGATTGAAATCCCTGTGGACGTGGACACGGATCCGGGAATGCTGGACTCAGTCCAAGAGGGGTTTTCCAAAGGAAATAATTCCACATTTCCATGATTCCTTCCCTAATCAGGGCCCTGTCCTGCCCTGGGATGGGACAGGATGGATTCCAGGCACATTGACCCGGAATTCCAGGCCTGGAATGTGGTCAGCTGGAGCTCAGTCCCAAAATCTGTTGGAAAAAACTTCTCACCCTTTTCCGGCGCCTCTGGAAAAGCTTCAGGCCCTTGACCATGGAATGAGGAACCCTCTCCCAGCCTCTGGCTGGATATTCCTCATTCCTGTGGTTTTCCTGGATCCCTGAGCCCAGCACAGGGATTTCATTCCCAATCCCAATCCTGCCTCTTGCTCAGGCAGCGCATCCCGAGGGATCCGGCCGAGCTCCCGGGTGGGTGCTGGGCTCAGGTGGGAAAGGAAGGAAAGAAATCTGGGATAAATCATTCCCGAGGCCTTGGAGTCACCCTGCTCCTCCTCCTCCTCTCCTGGGAATCCTGGAGCTGCAGCATTTTCCAGACTGGGGAAACTGAGTCACAAATGGAATTCCGGATCCATGGGAGCAGCCAGGGAGGGCGGAGGGAAAAGATGGATTCCGTGCCCAAAATCCTGGAATATCAGGGATTCCTCTCCATCCACAGCTTTGGATTTGACTCCCACATTCCCAAGGGATCCTGTGCTGTGTGAGGATCCAGAGCGGGGCTCCAGCTTTGCCCTTGGGATTCTCCCAGTTTTCCATCCCAGGGATTTGGGAATGGGATTGAATCCTGGCTGCCCCAAAGGGATTCACTGGGGTTCCATTTCCTCCCCTCCCTGCTCTGCACATGGAAACAAACCAGGATTATCCGGGAAAATCCAGGATTTTCCAGGAATTCCGTCTTTTCAGCCTGGCTTTGGGGGAATCTCAGGAAAACGGGGAATTTTCATCACCTTTTTTGCCCGTTTTTTTTTTGGGAAGCTCCAGCAGGATCTAAGCTCTGCTCCCACGGGAATTCCCACTTCATTCCGGCTTAATCGCGTTTGTGTCCGGGGCTAATTAGGGAGTTAATGGATCCTGAAGAGCTGCCAGGAGAGTTTTCCTCTCGGGAATGGGGCGGGAAAATGAGGGATATCACTCACGGACACCTCCTGGAGAACCGGCGGGTAAAATTCCACCCTCAGGAAAACCCGGGATGCTCCTGGATTGGGAAGGGTTGGTCCCGCAGGATCAAGAGGTCTCCCTCAGGAGGTGGAATTCCGGTGGAAATTTTCCATCTGGCCCGCAGATCCCAAAATCCCAGAGTCTCCCACCCCTTTATCCACCTGTTTTCCCTCTTTTTCCTCTCCAGGACTTTCCTTCTACACGCGAGTGCTGGAAAACTGCGAGGACGAGGCCAAGTTTGAGGAGGTAGGAGAAGTTTTCCATCCTTTTTATCCCAAAAATCCCACTTCCTTTCCCAGGATTCCCTGTCCAGGTGAAATCCCCGTTCCCGATTTTTTTTGCATCTTCCTTGTCCGCTCCAAGATTTTTTCCTGGCAGGGGCCAAACGGATTCCTGGCTGGACACAGGTGGGAAAATCCCTATGGAATTTTCCAAGGATGGGATTAAATTAAAACCATAAAATTTTCCATGCTTCTTGCGCTGAATTTCAGGGAAATTTGTTTATCCAAGCTGGAAAAATCCTGCTGGGATTTTGGCTCCATTTTTCTTTGTTGCAGGAGGAAAAAAGTTGGGCTTTTTCCCCATTAAATTCCTTCTTTTTCCTTCAGGCACAGAATTCCCAGAGGAGCCCCTGGATCCCTGGAGGTGTCCCAGGAAAAGGCTTGGAGCAACCTGGGATAGGGAAATGGTCCCTGCCCATGGAATGGGATGGGATTCGAGTTCCCTTCCCACCCAAACCGTCCTGTGAACACTTCCAGGGTTGGAACATCCCAGATTTTTGGGAATTTCTCCCCCTTCTCATCAAACTGTCTCCCACCAACCCCTCCGTTGCTCCCTGTGGGATTTTTTTTCCCCCTCATTCACCATGTGCTGTTGGAAAATTGTATTTGGGAATGGTTGGGGTAGTGTTGGATCAGGAGCTGTGTCCAGCCCGGAATTCCAGCATTTTTAGGGAAGCAAATCCCTCCTGGAGCAGCCACAGGTTCTGTGATGTCATGGAGACATTCCCAGAGGATCAAATCCTTCCTGCTGGGGAAATATCCAGGGAATCACCATCCTCTTGCTGGCACAGGGAATTCCAGGGAATATTTGAAGTTCAAACCCCTTGGATTATCCATGATCCCAAATTCCAGAGCAGGAGGGGACAGCCAGGGGGGTCGGGCTCTGCTGCCAGGGAACAGGGACAGGACAAGGGGAAATGGGCTCAGGCTGGGCCAGGGCAGGCTCAGGTTGGAATTTGGGAACAATTCCCCATGGAAAGGGCTCCCAGGGAGGTTTGGAACTCCCATCCCTGGAGGTGTCCAAGGAATTCCTGGCACTCCAGGAATTGTCCTATTCCCCCTTCCCATGATCCCAGCAGGCTTTCCCAGCTTCAGTAATCCCTGGATTCTGTGATCTCAGAGCTGAGAAAATCCGTGTTCATTCCCTCTTTTCCCGCCCCCTCTTCCCATTAACCAGGATCTGCCTCCAGGCAGGATTTGGATTTCAAACCCCAGTGGTTTCCATTTGTTTGGTTTCGCTCCGTTTCTTTCCCAATTATTTTTCCTCCCTCCCTTTAATGAATTCTGCAAATCCTCTGCTGGGTGTTCCAGAGCCTGCTGGATTTTCCAGGGGCTGTGCTGATTAATCAGGAATGTTTGTGTTCCGTGCTGCATCCCGAAGGATTTCATCTCGGAGAAATGAAATTTCCTGGAGATCTCCCACAGCCTGGGAGGGCAGGGAATCTCTGGGAATGAGGGAGCCCAAATTCCTGAAGTTTCCTGGGATAATTTCCAAGCAGGCCCTGAGCTGCTCCCATCAATTCCAGGAAACACAAACCTGGAATTTTGGGTTGGGAGGGACCTTAAAACTCATCCCATTCCAGGGACAAATTCCCAGTCCCGGGGTGCTCCAAGTCCTGTCCAGGCTCACCTTGGACACTCCCACAGCTCCTCAGGGAATTCTGTGCCTGGCCTTCCCAGTTTCCCTTTTTTTTTTTTTTTTTTTTTTTTTTTTTCCCCAGCACTTGGAAAACCCCTTGGATCAACATGTGGCTCCAGCCATGACTTTCCCAGAATTTTTTCCCCCCCTTTTCCTTTGGCAAACACAATCCCAGACTTTAGTGAATCCCAGGACGTCGCTCCCAGGGATTGCTGCCACTTTCTCTGCCTTTCCTTGGATTGGGAGTGGATTTCCTTGGATTTGGTAGATCTGGAGCCCCCAGAGCAGATCCAGCACCTTTTGGGTGGAGGTCAGACAGGGACAAGGGAATCTGGCTGGAAAAATTCCCGTTTTTGTCCTTCTCTCTCTGGGAAAAGCAGCTGAGGGCTGATGGTGCAGAGCCCTGAAAAGTGGGAATAGGACAATTCCTCGGGGCAGAGGGGCTTTCCTGCAGAATTCCTTCCTGGAAAGGGCTGTCCAGTGATGGAATCCCCATTCCTGGAGGGATTTAAATCCATGTGGATGAGAGGACAATGGATCAAGTGTGGCTTTGGCAGCGCTGGGAATTCTTGGATTTGGCCATCCCCAAGGATTTTTCCAACCTGAATAACTCCTTGATTCCCTAATCTTGGGATTGCCAGGTGATTTTATCACCAGAACAAATCCCTGGAGCATCAAAACATTTGGAAAAAAAAACAAGGAAAAAGCAGGGGAAGGACTAAATTTCATGCCCACATGGAGAGCTTGGGATAAATCCTGCTGCGGGATCCGGAGTGTGGCTGGATCCGTTGGTGCCATTTCCCGTTTAGATTCCTGCAATTTTTCCTTTGCTTCCCTGGCTCTGCAGACAAATTAAAACCAGGAATAAATAGCTCGGGAATGAGCGTTTGGAAAGTGCTGAAGGGGCACCGGTTCCTTCCTGGGAATTTGCTGGATGAGCAAATTCTCTTCCCATGGTTTTCAGTTCCGCTCTGCTGCTCCTGGGAGAGATCCTGGATCCCGGATCCGCTGCCTCTGGCACATTCCCAACCCGGGATGAGCCAGGAGTGGCTTGGGAAGGGGGGATGCTGGGATTTGGGAGGACATAGGGCTTGGAAAACCCAAATCCAGGGGGATTGGCTGGCAGAGGGATTTGCCTCGGGAAGGAAAAAAAAAAAAAAAGGGATTTTATGGAATTGCGGAATGGTTTGGGTGAGGAGGGAATTTTAGGATCATCCATTTCTGACCCTGACATTTCCCACGATCCCAGGGTGCTCCAACCTGGCATTGCAACAATTCCAGGGATCCAGGGATTCTCTGGGAATTCCAGCCCAGCCAGGAATTCCTTCCCAAGATCCCAGCCCAAGCTCCCCTTTCCCAGTGGGAGCCATTCCCTGGCTCCTGCCCCTCCAGCCCTTTCCCAAATCCCAGCTCTCCTTTCCCTCTGCAAAAGGCTCCGAGGATTCCCTGGATCCTTCCCTGATCCAGCTGCACATTCCCGGCTCTCCCAGCCTGGCTCTGTATTCCCATCCTCACCCAATGTCTTTGTTTGTATTTTCCATGTGTGTATCCATAAAATGGCTGGCACTGGGCAGATCCTTAGTGCCATCCCTATAAAACAGCCCTGCTGCCTTTTTCCTGGGAAAAGAGACCTTCCTCCATCCTCATCCTCTCCTCTGTGGCTCCCTGGAACACTCCTGGCTCATCCCTCTCCTGCCTTTCCCAAAAAACTCCTGATTCATCCTTTCCTCCTTTTCCCAAAATCCTCCTGACTCTTCCCTTTCCTTTTCCCAACCAATCCTGGCTCATCCACTCCTCCTTTTCCAGCTGATCCTGACTCATCCCTCTCCTTTTCCCAAAACCCTTCTTGCTCATCCCTCTCTTCTTTTCCCAAAACACTCCTGGCTTATCCCTCTCTTCCTTTTCCTATCTGATCCTGGCTCATCCATCTCTTCCTTTTCCCAAAATCCTCCCTGCTCTTCCCTCTCATTTTCCCAGCTGATCCTGTCTCATCCCTCTCCTCCTTTTCCCAAATCCCTCCTGGCTCGTCCATCTCCTATTCCCAACTGATCCTGGCTCATCCCGCTCTTCCTTTTCTCAAAACTCTTCTGGCTCCTCTGTCTCTTCCCAAAACACTCCTGGCTCATCCACTCTTCCTTTTCCCAGTTGATTCTGGCTCTTCCCTCTCCTTTCCCCAAAACTCCTCTGGCTCATCCACTTCCTCCTTTTCCCTTCTCATCCTGGTTCATCCATCTCCTTTTTTTCCCAAATGATTCTGGCTCATTCCTCTCTTCTGAAAACACTCCTGGCTCATTCCTCTCTTTCTTTTCCCGATTGATCCTGGCTCATTCATCTCCTCCTTTTCCAGCTGATCCTGACTCATCCTTCTCCTTCTTTTCCCAAAACCCTTTTTGCTAATCCCTCTCTTCCTTTTCCTGTCTCATTCTGACTTGTCCATCTCTTCATTTTCCCAAATCCCTCCTGGTTCTTCCGTCTCCTTTTCCCAGCTGATCCTGGCTCATTTCTCTCTCCCTTTTCCCAAAATTCCTTTGGCTCGCTCCTCTCCTCCTTTTCCCAAACAATCTTTGCCCACCCACTTCCTCCTTTTCCCAAAACCCTCCTGGCTCTTCCCTCTACTTCTCCCAATGGATCCTGGCTCATTTCTCTCTCCCTTTTCCCAAAACTCTTTTGGCTCATCCTTCTCCTCCTTTTCCCAACTGATCCTGGCTCATCCACTCCTCCTTTCCCCAAAATCCTCCTGGTTCTTCCCTCTCCTTTTCCCAAAATGCTCCAGGCTCTTTCCTCCCCTTTTCCCAACCGATCTTTGCTCATCCATTTCCTCCTTTTCCCAAAACGCTCCTGGCTCATCCCTCTCTTTCTTTTCCCAACTGATCCTGGCTCATCCCTCTCCTCCTTTTCCAGATGACCCTTCTCCTTCTTTTCCCAAAACCCTTTTTGCTAATCCCTCTCTTCCTTTTCCTGTCTCATTCTGGCTTGTCCATCTCTTCATTTTCCCCAATCCCTCTTGGTTCTTCCGTCTCCTTTTCCCAACTGATCCTGGCTCATTTCTCTCTCCCTTTTCCCAAAATTCCTTTGGCTCGTCCCTCTCCTCCTTTTCCCAAAACCCTCCTGGCTCTTCCCTCTACCTCTCCCAACTGATCCTGGCTCTTTTCTCTCTCCCTTTTCCCAAAACTCTTTTGGCTCATCCTTCTCCTCCTTTTCCCAACTGATCCTGGCTCCTCCACTCCTCCTTTCCCCAAAATCCTTCTGGTTCTTCCCTCTCCTTTTCCCAAAATGCTCCAGGCTCTTTCCTCCCCTTTTCCCAACCGATCTTTGCTCATCCATTTCCTCCTTTTCCCAAAACGCTCCTGGCTCATCCCTCTCCTCCTTTTCCCAGACTTTCCGCTGGCCGGTGGCGACCAACATCGACGGGAATGAGATCCTGGAGATCCAAGTGTTCAACTACAGCAAAGTCTTCACCAACAGGTGAGTCCTTCCTTCCCGAGGCCCACCTGGATCTCATCCCACGGGAAGAGGCAGCTCCAGCTTGGTTTGGAGGCGGGAGGGTGAGGAATGCGCCGCTTGGAATTTCCTGGGAATTCCCGGTGCCGTGTGAGCAGCTCAGAGGGTGAGGAATTCCCCCCAGGAATTCTGTGGTGCTCAGCACCGAGTTTTTCCCAAGTTGTGCCGTTTGTTTCTGAAAAATTCCTGTGCTTTATAGGAAATTGGAATTTTTTTGATGGATCATCCAGGTAGAAGTTGATGCCGGAATGTGTTTTCCCACATTTTCCAAATCCTGCAGGTGTTGGATTGATTGTGTTCAGGGAAATTGTGGCTGCCCCATCCCTGGAAGTGCCCAAGGAAAGACTGGACAAGGCTTGGAGTCACTTGGGATAGTGGGAGGTGTTGGGCTCGGAATGGGATGGGATTTGGAATTGGAATGGGATGCCCCTTCCCACATGGATCTATGAGCAGACCTGGAAAAGAGAAGGATCCAGGGAATCCTTGGAGCCGCTTCTCGAGCCTCGAGGGGCTCCAGGAGAGCTGGGATTTGGGAAAGGGCTGGAGGGGCAGGAGCCAGGGAATGGCTCCCACTGGGAAAGGGGAGCTTGGGCTGGGATCTTGGGAAGGAATTCCTGGCTGGGCTGGAATTCCCAGAGAATCCCTGGATCCCTGGCAGCGTTCAATGAAACACTCTGTTTGTAACACTCTGGATAGAGGGATTGGAATGGGATGTGATTTGAGATCCATGGATCTCATCCCAAACCATTCTGGGATTCTGGGATCCAGGACACTTGGAATCCATCCTGAGGGATTTTTATGGAATTGGGGGATGGAAAAGGGAAGGAAGACCCTTCCTGGAGTCCCAAATTCCCAGTGAAGCCCCTGGATGCTGAAATTCCTTCCTGGAGAGGAGTTGGGATGGGGATGGATCCAATGCCAGGCTGGGAGAGCCGGGAATGTGCAGCTGGATCAGGGAAGGATCCAGGGAATCCTCGGAGCCTTTTGCAGAGGGAAAGGAGAGCTGGGATTTGGGAAAGGGCTGGAGGGGCAGGAGCCAGGGAATGGCTCCCACTGGGAAAGGGGAGCTTGGGCTGGGATCTTGGGAAGGAATTCCTGGCTGGGAGGGTGGGGAGGAGAAGGGAAGAGCTGGTGCTGGGAACATCGCTCCAGGAATGCTGGGAATACATGGAATAGGAATCCCATTAAAACAGAGCAGTGCTGGAACTCCAGCCCATCCTCTGTATCAGTTGGAGGAGAGGGAAGATGAGGGAGAATTTTGGGAATATCCCTCTGGGAATGCCGGTGACATGTGGGAAAGGAAACCCCCTGATCTGTAATTCCAGCCCATCCTCCTTGTCCAGAAACTGGAAGAGGAGGACGAAGAGAGAGGAAGGGAGAGGATTGGGAACATCCCTCTGGGAATGTCTGGAATGGGAATTCCCATCAAACCAGGGCAGTGCTGGAACTCCAGCCAGTCCTCGGAATCAGCTAGAGGAGGAGGAGGAGGAGGAGAGGAGGAGGAAGAGGCTTGGGAGCATCGGGGTTGGGAAAGCTGATCCGGGCTCTCCATGAATAATTCACGTGTGGCTGATGAAGGCTGTGGATCAAAGGCCTGGAAAAAGGCGGGATACCTGATCCAGGACCTGATCCAGGCCCTCCGGAATGACCAGGGAGTCACAGCCCAGTGGCTCCTTTTGTTCCCTGTCCCTGTGGCTGTCACAGGCAGCCAATTCCTGGGAATGTGATCCTTGTTTGGCCTCTGGATCCTGGCGGGTTCATCCCGGCTCCGGAGGGTCCCTGGGAGCATTCCCAGAGTGCTGGGCATCCAAGGAAAAGGGCAGGCTTGGATGAGGGAGAAGCTTCCTAACCCCCCCAGCATCCCAAAAATCCTGTCCCCAGCTCCTGGATTGGGAATTTCCAGGCTGGGAATCTCTCTGGGACACATCCAAAGCATCCAGGTGTGGGTGAGGGAGGGATGGAGCCACATCCTGCCCGTGGGTCATTCCCAGGTGGAATTCCCACTGGAATTCCACATGAAGGATGGATCAAAAACCGTGGGGCCTCCACATCCTGAATAAAAACCAGGAGATTCCCATGGCATGAAATAATCTGTCCAATCCCATCCTGGAAAATCCTGGTGTGACGAGGGATGGCCTGGGTGGGAATACCAGGATCCTGCTGGAATTCAGTTGTTTTCCATGATCTCCTGGTCTCCTGGGAGACCTTCAGAACCTCTCCAGGCTGGGAGAAAATTCCTGGGATGTTTTCCCATGGTTCCAGGCCCTGGGAGAGGCTGGATAGAGGAAATTTGAGATCCCAAATTTTTGGAGATTTGAGCAGGAAAAGCCACCTTGGGACATTCCTGAGGGATGTGGGAATGGGAATCACACCCAAGAAAGGGGAAGATCCAGGGAAAAAAGCTGAGGCACAACCAGGGATGAATCCAAGAGGCAGCTGTGATCCAACAGATAGGGAGCATCATCCCCGTGTCCCATTCCCAAACTTTTGGGACAGCCTGGTCCAGCCTTTCCAAGCAGGTTTTCCTTGTGCAGAAAACAGGGATAACACCTGGCAGAGATCCCAATGAATGATCTTAAGGAAAGTGCACAAAACCCCTGGAGATTTTGCTCCAGGGAATTCCGTCTCCTCCTTGTCCCTGTTTTCCTCTGGAGCAGAAATGGGATCTGGCCAAAGGCCCAAAGCCACATTCCAAACCCAGAGCAGGGGCACAGACAATTTTCCTATGGAAAATCGATCCCATGGAGGAGAGGCAGGAGCTGCTCCATCACCTGACAGGGACACAAAGAGCTGGATTCCGAAGGGTTTAATCCATCCTGGAATCTCCAGGGTGGAAAAAGAGCTTGGTCCCATCCTTTGTTCTTCTCCAGCCATGGAGATCCTGGCACAGCTCAAATCCTTCGTGTCTCCAGAGGGATCCGCGTTTCATCCGTGGAAAATTATCCGGGGCTGGAGCAGGAGAATGGAAAAATTTAACTCCAGAGCTGGAGGGTTCCCTGTGGTGTGACTGCCCTCCCCACATGGAGCAGTTACGTGGGATTTTGGGATGGAATTCCTGGCTGCAAGGCTGTGAGGAGCTGGGATGGAATTCCCAGGGGAAGTTCTGGCTGCCACGTTCCTGGAAGGATAAAAATAAAAATTGTTGGATGGGGCTTGGAGCAGTCTGGGATTGTAGAAGGTCGGGGTTGGAATGGGATCAGCTTTCAGGTGCTTCCCACCCAAACCATTCTGGGATTCCGTCCTGGAATCCTCGGTGCCCAATCCCTCGTGCTTCAGACACATCAGATTTCATGGAATTTTTAATTTCTGGATCCAAACACAGAATAACACTGATCCAAACAGGGAGTAAGAGCCTGAGCTCACCAAACTGCCACTTCAGAAATCTCATCCCGAAATTTCCTGGCAGGATGTTTCCATCCCTGGAGCTCACTCATTATCCTACTCCACTTGCCTTCCAAAGAAAAATCCATTTCTATTTAATGGGAATTTTTGTGAGAGTTTCCTGAAGAAAAAGGGGAGGAAACTTTGCCGGAACAACTTTTAATAGCTGGAGGCAGCTGAGCTGGAGCAGCTGGAATGTCCCAGATTTCTCCAGGTATTCCAGGTGAAAATGAATCCGGGGTAATTACGGGCTCCTGCAAGTGGAGGGAAAGGCATAATTCGGAGGGAATTGCTTTTGGAAGCTGTAATTCCAAGGTGTGAGACAATTCCGGGTGAAGCTGCAATTTGGCAAGGAGGGAAGAGCAAGCTCCAGGCAGGATCTGCAGGAGGAAGGAGCTGGAATTAATCAGGATTGCCCAAGCAGGGATCTGGATATCCATGGAAATGCTGTAGGTTCCAAATGGGAATGGACACATTCCGCTATCCCAGGTGCTCCAAGCATCAATGTCCAGCCTGGCCTTGGAAATTTCTGTGAGGGTTCAGCAGGATAATTCCCTGGAAAGGTGTGGAATCGCTCTGCTTTCCTTATCCCACCTTTCCAGGGGTGTCTGGAAGTGGGGACCAGACTGGGATGGAGGTCCCAGGATTTGGGTCTTGTGAGTTCCCAGGGATGGATGGATGGATGGATGGATGGATGGATGGATGGATGGATGGATAGGTGAACCATGGATGGATGGAGGGATGGATCCATGGATGGATGGATAGGTGGAACCATGGATCCATGGATAGAGGGATGGATGAGGGGATGGATCCATGGATGGATGGATAAATGAATCCATGGATGGGTGGATGGATGGATCCATGGATGAATGGATATATGAATCCATGGATGAATTGAGCGATGGATCTATGAATGGATGGATGGATGGATCCTTGGATGAATCCATTGATGGATAGATCCATGGATAAATGGATGGATTAATCTATAGATGGATCCATGGATGGCTGAATGAATGAATGAATGAATGAATGAATGAATGAATGAATGAATGAATAGATGGATCCATGGATGAACAGACAGATGAGTCCATGGATGGAAGGGCAGATGGATGGATGGATCCCTGGATGAATCCATGGATGGATGGATGGATGGAGACACCATTCCCAGAAAAGAGCCTCTCCCTGGCAGGAGCAGAACTTGCCCATGGATCAAACAGCACCTAAAGGCTGAGGGAGCAGAGGGAAAAGGGGATTTCCTGGACTGGAGGAAGCTCTTGGCACAGACAGGTGGAATTCTTGTCCTTGGAAAACCTCAGTTCCGGCAAAGCCTGGCCGGATTCGTGGGATTCACCATCACCGCAGTCACCGTGGCCCTGGAATAATTCCAGGGGTACCAGAGGCATCCCTGGAATGTTGGGGGCAAAGCCTGGTGGGTCCCGGGCTTTGGAGCACCCCGGACTCCCTGATCCCGGGATTGGAGCGAGCTCCAGGTACGGAACCGGCCTGGCTGGGGTTGGAAACCGGAGCTGCTCCTCTGGGCTGATAAAATTACAGATGACCCAGAAAATTTCCCTGTTTTTCCATCAGCAGAAATGCCGGGGAAGGGAGGGAGCAGGGCCCTGATGAATTATGGAACACTTGGAACTGAACGGCTGCACAGACAAGTCCTGAATATTTAATTCCGTCTTGCTCGGATCCTGCCGGGGAGGGGAGAAAAGCGGCTCGGGAGGGATCAGAGAGAGGACAGCAGCTTCTCTGGGATCCTGTGCCAGAGCTCATCACCTTCACAGCCAGGAATTCCTTCCCAAGATCCCGTCTATCCCTGCCCTCTGCTGCAGGGAACGGCTCGGAGTTACCTGGCTTTGTCAGGGATTCATGGAATGGTTTGGGTGGGAAGGGACCTCAAGGATCATCCCATTCCAACCCTGACACCTCCCACTGTCCCAGGCTGCTCCAAGCCCCTCCAGCCTGGCCTTGGACACTCACAAGGATCCAGAGATTCTCCGGGAATTCCATTCCAGCCCCTCCACACCCTCATAGCCAGGAATTCCTTCTCAAGATCCCACCCCAAGATCCCTTTTCCCAGTGGGAGCCATTCCCTGTGCCCTGTCCCTCCATCCTTGTCCCCAGTCCCTCTCCAGCTCTCCTGGAGCCCCTTCAGGCCCTGCCAGGGGCTCTGAGCTCTCCCTGGACCCTTCTCCTCTCCAGCTGGACATTCCCAGCTCTCAGAGCAGCTCCGTGGCCTCCTCTGGACTCTCTCCAGCAGCTCCACATCCCGATGCTCCAGAGCTGGAGCAGGGGGATATTCCAGGAAGAATTTCCTGTTCCTTCCTCAGCCCTCTCTGGGCACTGAGCACCTGGGAGCCAAAGGTGCCTGGATCCACCTGGATCCAAGAGGAGCAGGGAAGCCCTCACCACACCTGGGAATGTTTTGGATTCCAAACAGGTTAAAAAATAGGGACACCTGCAGGAATCTGGAGCCCTGCAGGCTCCACTCCTGAGGAATAGCTGGAATTGGCCTGGATGATCCCTGTGGGACCCTTCCAACTCAGAATATTCTGTGGAATAAAGCCAGGCTTTTCTCAAGGAATACTTTCCAAAACAAAAGTGCTGCTGCTCTGGCAGTCAGGGCATAGTGTTGTTTTCCAAACCCTGAAATCCAGGTGGATCCAGCAGCGTTTTCCTCATTTTGGAGAAGAAGGAGGACATTTCCATGGAATGCATTATTTCTTCTGGATTGGGAATTAGGGAGTGAACAAAGGAAAAGTTTTCCTTTTCCATGTCCTGCAGGGCACCTTGGAGACAGAGTCCTGCTGGGATTGATCCATGCTTGGAATGTGGAAAATGAGGGGTGGAAGTGAAGTCCTGCAGGGACCTGGAGGGGCTGCAGCGAGTCCAGGGAAGAGAACGGAGCTGGGGAAGGGGCTGGAGCCCCAGGAGAGGCTGAGGGAGCTGGGAAAGGGGCTCAGCCTGGAGAAAAGGAGCCTCAGGGGGACCTTGTGGCTCTGCACAACTCCCTGCCAGGAGGGGACAGCCAGGGGGGGTCGGGCTGTGCTGCCAGGGAACAGGGACAGGATGAGAGGGAATGGCCACAGGGAGGTTCAGGTTGGATATAGGGAACAATTCCACTTTATCATTGGAGGCTGGAGCCACCTGGGATCGTGGAAGGAATCGGGTGGAAGTGGATGAGCTCCAGGGTCCCTCCCCACCCAAAGCATTCCATGATTCCATGACGTAGTGCAGATGGATGAGGGACAGTCCCTGGTCCCTGTTTGAGTCACTGTGGACATTCCCTTTGGAAAAAGCCACTCCGGGATCCCTCAGCTGCATCCCAGGAATTCAAGAGTGACAGTTCCCAAACCTCCTCCTTTCCTTATCCCAACAGCAATCCCTTGGAATGGCTCCTCTCTCAGTTTCTCCTTTTTCCATCCTCTCCACTGATCCAGGATCTCACCTCTCCCTCTTCCTAAGGAAAATGGGAAGCAGAGCCCCGCACAGCTCCTCAGAGAGCAAAGCCCTTTTCCTGTGAAAACCAGGTCCTGGTGGGTGAGAACTCCCGGGATTTCCTGTCTGTAGGAATTCAAAATGCAGGGAAATCTCAAAACATTTGACCTATAAACCAAAGCTTAGAATTAAACACAGGATTTGATTTGAAACCTTGGAGAAGACTCCCAAACTTAGGTGCTAGAAGCAAGAATGTGGATTTATAGTCTAAAGCAGAGACATGTTAAATTGAGTAGAGAAAAGTTTAGTGTTTAGAGTTTAAGATATAGAAAATAATAAAAGTATTTACAAAGGTAACCAGAAGTTTTAAAGTGCAGCATTCCTCTCTAGGAAGGAATTTCAGGAACAACGGGGTTCACTTGGAATCTCGTGACCCCAGGAAGGGTCCCCCTTCCCCTTTACTCACTTTTATATCCCAAACTTTGATAAAAACCCCACTGAATGGATTCTGAGTTATCATGGAATCATGGAATGGTTTGGGTTGAAAGGACCTTTAAGCTCATCCACAAACTGTAGGTTTGTGTGCCGTAATATAAGAGAGCTCACACTGGAATATGAGTCAATAAGATGAAATATCTCAGTATTGGGTTAGAAATATAAATATTAATGCTGGCAGCGTTTTATTGGCTAATAAACCCTTAAAAGGTCCTGTAATCAGAAGTGCTGTGACTTCTGAGCCACGTGGTGAAAAATCTGTGACATGAACTCACCGTTCCTGCCTGTGTAGAAGTAAGAGAAATAAACCACACTTCCTAAAGCACCCCAGGTCTCTCTTCCATGGGAAAAAATTCCATGGGAAAAAAAAAAAAAAGGGAAATGTGAAGCGGGAGCAGCGATCTCACGGCTGAGCTTTGCTCCGCAGGCTCATCGGGACGTTCCGCATGGTCCTGCAGAAGGTGGTGGCGGAAGGGCAGCTGGAGGTGACGGACACGCTCATCGACGACAACAACTCCGCCATCCAGGTGCGCCAATGGAACACATTCCCGTCGTTCCGTGTGTGCCCGGGCCCTGCTGGATCTGCGGGAACGGGAATGCCGGTGTTCCCACCTGGATCCACAGCCTTGACTTGATATCCCGTTATTCCCGGCTGGAAGGGGTGAGGCAGCCGGGAATGTCCCGAGGGTGCACAGAGCAGCCTGGATTGGAGAAGTGTGGGAAGTTTGGGATGAGGGAAAAGCAGGGATAGATCTGGTTTGATCCCAGCACGGATGGGGGAACCAGAGCCCAGGATGGAATCACTGATGGAATTCCAGACTGGTTTGGGTGGGAAAGGACTTTAAATCCCACCTCATTCCAGCTGTGACACCTTCCACCATCCCAGGGTGAGCCAGCCTTTCCTTGGTCACTGCCAGAGATCCAGGGATTCTCTGGGAATTCCAGCCCAGCCAGGAATTCCTTCCCAAGATCCCAGCCCAAGCTCCCCTTTCCCAGTGGGAGCCATTCCCTGGCTCCTGCCCCTCCA
>NW_026612690.1:0-95776 GCF_029582105.1 Oenanthe melanoleuca
TTTGTTCTCTACAAACTGGGACTACACAATACACCTAATATACATTCATTGCCTGTCTCCGCTTCACATTAAAATTGACTCCACGCCTCTTTGCGGCTGTGCATTGTTCCTTTCTGGTTACTCTGGTGTTCATCTGAGGGTCTTTGGGATGAAGTAAATACTCTTCCTCTCAGATGAACTTTTCACTTTGCCTCCTTGCCCATGCTCTCTTTTTCATCCTTTGGTCATCTTCTGGATTTTGATACCAGTTTTCCTGGTTTCAGGGGTCTGAGGACTCCCTTATCCTATGGTGCCTTTGTCCTTGCATCCTGTCTGTGCACTCCAGCTCTTGACCTCGTCTTGGAGCCTTGCTGTGCTTCTGTTCTTGTCAGCAGTGTAAATTACAGTAAACACACAATTTTGTGAGGCCCCTTTTTAGTCAAAGCATTTCTTGATGCTTGATTCTTAATTCTCAGTTTCTCTGTCTCAGGGCACGCCCCAATTTCAGCTAATTCCCACAGGCCTCCAGAATCCATGGATTCCCTGGTTTTTCACTGTGCCCGCCACATCGTCGCCCAGCGCCCTCTTCCTGCCCTTCCCCCCCATCTCTATCCTGTCATTTTCAAAGTGGCATTCCGGGATGGAAGAGCCCTGGTCCTGCAGGATTTGGTGGCCACTTGGCCTTTCCCGGAGCTCCACTTCAAGCGGCTCGTAGGGCACCTGGAGCAGTGGTCGGATGATCCCTTTGGCGACTGCATCCGGGCCGTCATCCAGGCTGTGGTGGCACACCGGCAAGCTGGAAGAGCCCGGCCACCATCCAGGTGGGTTTTAGGAATTCCACCATGGCCACAACCTCTGATATCTCCAGGTATTTTGATGGTTTCTTCAATTTTTTCCAGCAGGTGCCGGCTGCGTGTGCTGGACATGACGGGAATTCCGGATGATCCAGACGAGTCGTGGTTCTGTTCCAGCTCCAAGGCTTTGGCCACAGCTTGTGTGGAGCTGTCCAAGCACCAGCAGGAATTCCAGAGGCACAGACCCAAGCAGCAGAACGGATGCTCTGGAGCATCCACAGCCGTGGCAGCACTGCAGCCCCCCGGCATGGACGTGCTCATCGACCTTCATGTCGGCAAATATTCCTACGAGATCCTGTACGACGCACTCCAGACCAGAGCCGCTGGCCCTCTGCGCCTCACGTTCCGCGAATTCCATTTACAGGATATTTCACCATCCAAGATCGTGACTTTGTTGGAATCTCTAGATCCATCGTGTTTGTGGAGGGTGGGTCTGTTCTGCAACTTTTTTGGATTTCCTGAGCTCTTGGAGATCCTGCCACACCTCTCGCGCTTCCCAGAGCTGCGCAGCCTGAAGCTGCAGGACATCGGCATGTACGGGCAGCACCTGAGGCCAGAATCACCCAACGGAATCCGCGACGTGGGCAGGCAACTGGGAATGCTGTCCAGCCTCCGGGAGCTCAACCTGGCAGGCACCCGGGGAATCTCCGGGAATCTGAGCCAGATCCTCTGGTGAGTTCTCCATGGAGCGGGGCTTTCTCACACTCCAGGGGGATTCCCATAGTTTGGGCACAGGGATCATGGGGGTCTTTTCCAAGCTGAGGGATCCCGTGGTTCCAAGATTTCATTATCCCGATGTTCCCATGATTTCGTTATCCCAAAAGTTTGTGACGCCATTGTCCCAAAATTCCATGATGACAGAATTCTGTGATTCCAGGATTCTGAAACGCTGAACTTCAGACCTTAGTGATCCCACGATTCCAAGATTTTGTTATGTCAATATTCCCATAATCCCAGTAGTTCATGACTAAACGTTTCCATTATCCCATAAACTCATGATCCCATAATTCCATGTTTCCAGCATTACTGAAGTTTGGGTTAAATGGGTCTTGAGGATCTTTTCCAGCCTGAAGGATCCATTGATTCCAGGAATTCATTATCCCAATGTTCCCATGATCCTGTGATTCTGTTTTCGCAATAGCTCCTGAACCAATGATTCCATCATTCCGTAATTCCATGATCCCAAAATGCCCCAATTCCAGAATTCCAAAAGGCTGAACTTCAGGATCTTAGACATCTTCTCCAATCTTAGTGACTCCATGATTCCAGGATTTCATTATCCCAAGAGTCATGTGATTCCATGATCCAAATCCTTAATTCCGGAATACCCCAAATTTGGGCTCGATGGTCCCTGAGATCATTCCCAACCTTAGTGATCCCTGGTGTTCATGATCCCATTATGCCTATAGTCCAGGAGTCCATGATTCCATGATCCCATAATTCCTTGATTCAAGGATTCCCAATGGTTGGACTTGATGATCCTGAAGCCTCTTCCAGCTTCAATCACCTTGTGACCCGATAACTCCGTAATCCCAAAGTTCCATAATTCTGTGGTCTCAAGACCCCATAACACCACAATTCCACAAGTCCCTGGCTCCATGATCCCATAATTCCAGGATTCTCAAAGCTTGAACTTGGAAATGTTGCCCAGCCTCAGTGGTGCCATGATTCCATGACCCCATCAACTCAAAATCTCAGGGTTTTCAAGGGTTGAACTTGACGATCGTGGCACTCTTTCCCAACCTCACCCATCCCACAATCCCATGATTCCAGGGATGCAACCCCACCTCTCATTCCCCGGGTTTCTTCCAGGAATCCCGACATTTCCAATTCCCACCAATCCTCCCTTCAGCCTCACCTCTCCCTTCTCCCTCCCGCCAGTGACCTCCAGGATCGGTTGGAAAGCTTGGAATTGAGCTATTGCTCCCTCCATCCCGCCGACCTCACCTTCCTCTCCCAAAGCTTCCATGCTCCAGCCCTCAAAAGGTTGGATCTAAGTGGCCACAACATCTCCCAAGGCCTCCTGGAGCCACTTCGGCTGCTCCTGGAGGAATTCTCAGCCTCGCTGCTGCACCTGGATCTCACAGATTGCCACGTGGACGACTCCCACCTGAACGCGCTGCTCCCGACGCTCCTGCGCTGCTCCCACCTGCGCTTCCTGGGACTCTATGGCAATTCCCTGTCTACAGCTGCGCTCAAGAATCTGCTCCAGAAAACTTTGGAGCTGCTGGATCTCCACCTGGTCGTGTATCCCAGCCCCAAGGATTGCTACAGGCTGGAGCTGTGGGGCTCCGTTTCGGGTCTTATAGAGGATGAGGAGCTTTTGGCGGTGACCACTGCGGAGATTTCACAGCTGGTGGCGAATTCCGGGAGAACCGACCTCATCTGGACTCACAATCTCGACAGCCACGAAATCCCAGACTACTTCTCCTTGTGATTTAGGAAAACCTCGGAGGTGGGAAAAGCTCGGAGCCTCCATTGTTAGAAAGCGCTGCCGCCTCTTTCCCGAAATCCGCGTGTTTTCTGTCTTATCCTGGTGCCTCATTCCAGTGGATTTTTCCTTTCATTTTGGCGCTTTTCTACTGATGATTGAGAGAGACATGGGGACTACTGACTTGTGATCAGAATCCCAATTATACTGTGAGCTACATATGCACATATACCATTTTCAGGAAAGCCAGTCATTTTTTACTACGTTTATTGGGGTAAACTTCACACAGATAAACTTCACATTTCTTTAAATTTCTGTTTAATTAAATTGTCTTTCCTGTCGCCGATCCGATTGTCTTGTAATCTTCAAAGCTCTGTTTGCTCTCGCCAAGGCATCTTGGTTATCAAACTGCATTTGCTAATTGAATCTACAAGTGCTATCAATCTCAGTCACCACACTGCCTGGTTTTGTTAGTTTCCACCTCATCCTGATGTTTTTCTGCCCCATCCCGAAATTTTTGCCTGGTTTTGTAGCTTTTCTGCCACGTTTTGAGATTTCTTTCCTCACTATCCCGATGGTTTTCCTCTCATGCCGATATTTTCCCCCTCATCCCAGTATTTTGCTGCCTCATCCCAGTATTTTTTCCCCCATGTCATTATTTTTCAGCCATCCTGGTATTTTTCTGCCTCATTCCTGCTGGAGAGATTAAGGGAAAGCCGCAAAAGAATGAACTGGGGGAGGGAAGATTGGATTTGGGGTGTTGTTATCCTGCTCTGATCCTGCTGGAAAGAAACTCAACCTGTCCCAGATCCTGGGTCTGTTGTGCTCAGATGAGATTTGCTGAGGGATTTTCCCAATCCATATCCCGATTCATGAATCCTCCATGATTTTCTTAATTTCCACCTCATTTTGGAGTTTTCCCACCTAATCCTGGTAGTTGTCCACCTCATTCTGGGTTTTTTTCACTTTTTACCTCTTTTTTCCACCTCAGTTCGGCACATTTTTTACCTTTTCCCAATGTTTTTTCACCTTTTCCCAGTGTTTTTCCACCTCATCCCAGTGTTTGCCCTCCCCATCAAAGTGTTTTTCCACCTAATTTTTCTGTTTTCCGCCTTATTTTGGGATTTTCCCCTTATCCCATTATTTTCCCCCTCATTCTGGCGTTTTCATCCTCATTCCAGTTGTTTTCGACCTCATTTTTGGTTTTGATTTTTGCCTAATACCAGTATTTTCCTCATCATCCCAACCATTCCTAACAGAAACCCCAAAACCAAGTGGGCAATAGAAACACAGCAAACAGCACACAGCAAACCTCACTGGTGTGCAAACCTGCAGCCCTGCCTGCTCGCCCTGCCTGCGCCAACTGCTGCGCAAAAACTGCCAAGCCACAGTTTGCCTGCTCCGGGTCGCCCCGGGACACCCCAAAAAGCCCCAGGACCCCCTAAAACAAACCTGCCCCATCCCAGGGAGTCCCAAACATATGCAAGGACTCACTCACACTCCAAAACCACCCCAAAGATCCCCCAGTAGCCAGAAACCATTCTTAAGGATATCCCAAAAACAACCAGTACCCCCCTATCAATGCCCCTCATTACAGAGATCCCCACATCAGCCATACCAACGACCCCTGATTCCCCACAACCACCTGAAGGAATGCCTCAACCACCCCAAGGACACCACAAAAAGCCCAAGGGCCCTAAAAATAACCTCACCCATTCCAGGACCCCCTAAACCACCCTAAAGACTCCCGCCTGCATGACAAAACCACACCAAAGTCACCCCCAGCACCCAAAAAAACACTATCAAGGAAACTCCAAAAGCCTCAGGACTCCCCTAAACCAATATTTCCAGGGATCCCCTAAAAACTCCAAAGAGTCTCTTAAACCCGCTAAAACACCCAAGGCATCCCCAATTATCCCCCCTCCATCCATTCCAGGGACACCCCAAAATCCTCAGGATCCCCCTAAATCAAACCTGTCGCATTCCAGGGACTCTAAAAACCAACCAGAAGTCCCTAAAACCAGCTCAAAAAACCAACCCAAAAATCTTAACAGCCCCACTGAACCAAATCCCCCCATCTGAGGACGCCCCTAAACCACCACAAAGACCCTCCCAACGCCAAAACCAACTAGAAGGACACTCCAAAACCTCAAGAAGCCCCATAATCAATCTTTACCATTCCAGGGACTCCCTGAACCACTTGAATGACACCCCAAAGAAACCCAGGACCCCCCTAAACCACCCAGAAGACCCACTCAGTATGCCAAAACCAGCCCAGGGTCTCCCCAAAAGCCTCAGGACCCCCCTAAACAAAACTCCCCCATTCCAGGGTCCCCCTAAACCACCCCAAAGAAAACCCCCGGACCCCAAACCACCTCAAGGACCCCCTCAACCACACCAATGACACCCCAAAAAGCCCCAGGATCCCCCTAAATCAAATCTGCCCAGTTCCAGGGACTTCCTACACCAACACAAAGACCCCCCTCGGTACCACAAAACCACATCAAGGACACCCTCAACCACCCCAAGAACACTCCCAAAACCCCAGGACCTGCCTAAACGAATCCCACACACTCCATGGATTACCAAGCAACCCCAAAGACTCTCTCAGAACCCCTGAAATACCTCAGGGAGCCCTCAATATTCCCCCCACCCACTCTAGGGACACATCAAAAACACCCAGGAGCACCCCAAACCTAACATGTGCCGTTCCAGGGGCTCCCTAAACCAACCCAAAGATGCCAAAACCAGCCCAGTGAAACCTCAAAACACCCAGGACCCCAAAAACAACTTCCTCCATTACAGGTCCCCGTTAAAACACCCAAAAGACACCCCCAGAACGCTAAAAACCACTCTCACAGACATCACAAAAGCCTCCAGACCCCCCTATACCAAACTCCCTCATTCCAAGGAGCCCCAAAACCATTCCAAAGACACCCAAACAAGCCCCAGGACCCCCTAAAACAAACCTGCCCCATTCGAGGAACTCCCTAAACAACCAAAGAACCTCCTCAGACCCAAAAGCGACCACAAGGACACGCCAAAAATTCCCAGGACTTCCCTAAACCAAATTCCCTCATTCCAGGAGCCCCCAAAACCACCCGAAACAGCCCCAAAGCACCCCAAACGTAGCCAAGACACACCCAATACCCCAAAAACCACTCAAAGAACATCCCAAAATACTCATGACGCCCCTAAACCAAACTCGCTCATTCCAGGGCACTCTAAATCACCCCAAAGACCCCCTGAACCCCAAAACAACCCCAGGGATCGCCAAACCAGCGCTCCCACAATTCCAGGGATTCCCCTCAGGGATTTCCCCCCTCACAAATTCTTGCCGAGGCCGCTCTGCAGCCCCTGGCTGGGTTTTCGGCGCCGTTCCCGCAGGAATTCCGCTTCCCAGCGCTTCAGCAGCATCTTCAGCTCCTGCTCCCGCTCCGTGGCCGCGGGAACCGGGATCGGGATCGGGATTGAGAGAGACTCGGGGGGGGGACGCCAGAGTCGCCTCAGAGCGAATCTCCCGCTACCGCAAAGCGACCGCCAATACAAAAGCGGAATCTGCTGATTGACAGCGAAAAGATCCAATGGAAAGGCGGAATGACAAAGCGCCTGCTACGTCACTTTTGAGCCAATGAGAATGAAATAAAACAATGACAGACAGCTGTAAGATCGAATTAATTCTCCTCCAGAGTGGGTCTCGGGCACTGAGTGGTTGCGACAAAGCGCAGACACGGAAGTGAAGCTTCCGTACAGGCTGAGGGCGAGTTGGGGCTGCGGGCGGTGAGTGCGGGGCGCCGTGTTGGGGGGGGCGGCGGGGCCGGTTTTGGGGATCCCTGAGGGAACTTTGGGATAATTTTGGGATGCCAGTGGGAATTTTGAGATTCCCGGAGGGGTTTGGCATCGGTAATGCGTTTTGGGTTGCCCCTTGTGGGGTGGGGGTACTCCGGGGCCCTCTTTTTTAGGGAGCTGCGCTAGGGGTACCCTAACAACATCCCACCCACCTTCTCCCACAGCTTCCCTTTTCTTCGGGATATCCTTGGATTCGGAGTTTCCCTGGAATTCTTCCCTTTTGCTTCCTCATCCTAGGAGTGAAGCGCAGAAAAACACTCTATAACCCACAGAATAAGTTATAAGAGTAGGTATGTATTTATTCAGTGCTGAGGTGCATGGGCGATAGCTCCTCCAAAACCACGCACACCTTTGGTGACCTGCGCCTCTCCTTTTGTTCTCTACAAACTGGGACTACACAATACACCTAATACACATTGCCTGTCTCTGCTTCATAATAAATTTAGCTCCACACCTCTTTGCGGCTGTGCATTGTTCCTCTCTGATCGCTCTGGTGTTCATCTGAGGGTCTTTGGGATGAAGAAAATAGTCTTCCTTTCAGATGAACTTTTCATCTTTCCTCCTTGCCCATGCTCTCTTTTTCATCCTTTGTTCATCTTCTTGACATTAATACCAGTTTTCCTGGTTTCAGGGGTCTGAGGACCCCCTTCTCCTGTGGTGCATTTGTCCTTGCATCCTGTCTGTGCGCTTCACTTCTTGACCTCACCTTGTAGCCTTGCTGTGCTTCTGCTCTTGTCAGCACTGTAAATTACAGTAAGCACACAGTTTTGTGAGGCCCCTTTTAGTCAAAGCATTTCTTGATGCTTGATTCTTAATTCTCAATTTCTCAGGGCATGCCTGATTTCCACAGCCCCCCAGAATCCATGGATTCTCTTGTTTCCCTCTGCACCCGACGCGTTGTCGCCCAAGGCCCTTTTCCCGCCCTGCCCAACGATCTCTATCCCGTCCTTTTCCAAGCGGCATTCCTGGATGGAAGACCCCTGGTCCTGCGGGATTTTGTGGCTTCTTGGCCTTTCCCAGAGCTCAACTTCCAGCGGCTTGTGGGGCACCTGGAGCTCTTTCAGGAGCACGACTGGCAGCTCTGCGATGCCATCATCCAGGCCGTGGTGTCGCAGCTCTGCCGGGAGCTAGAAGAGCCTGGTCACAATTTCAGGTGGGTTTTTGGGAATTCTGGAATGGCCATAACCTCCATTCCTCCAATTACTCCATCCATCCCCGCGGGTTTTCCTGATGTTTTGTTATTGCTGGGTTAAAACTGGCTGGATGGCCAGGCCCAGAGAGTGGTGGTGAACGGTGCTGCATCCAGCTGGGGATCAGTCAGCAGTGGTGTCTTCAGGGGACTGTGCTGAGCCCAGTTCTGTTCTATATTTTTACTGATTGCATGGATGAGGGTATTGAGACTTTAATTAGTAAATCTGGAGACAACACTAAGCTGGAAGTTAGAAGGGCTGTGCAAAGAGACCTGGAACGGTTGGATGGATAGGTAGAGTCCAATGGGATGAAATTTATTAAGTCCAAGTGCGAGTTCTTCATTTTTGCCACAATAACCCCCTTCAGTTTGCAGGGTACTGATAGACAGCAGCAGAACATGAACCAGCGGTGTGTCCTGGTGGCCAAGAAGGCCAATGGCCCCTGGCCTGGATCAAATTGGTGTGGCCAGCAGGAGCAGGGAGGTCATTCTTGCCCTGGACTCAGCACTGGTGAGGCCACACCTTGAGTGCTGTGGCCAGTTCTGGTCCCTCAGTTTAGGAAGGACGTTGAGACGCTCGAGCGCGTCCAGAGGAGGCAACGAGGCTGGTGAGGGGCTTGAACACAAACCCTGTGAGGAACGCTGAGGGAGCTGGGGTTGTTGAGCCTGGAGAAAAGGAGACTCAGGGGTGACCTTATCACTCTTTAGAGCTCCCTGAAAGGTGGCTGTGGTCAGGTGGGGTTGGTCTCTTTCTCTAGGCTTCAACTGACAGAAAAGGACGACACAGTCTCAAGCTGCGTCAAGGAAAAATTAGGAAAAAGTTTTTCACGAAAGAGTGATCAAGTACTGGAATGGTCACCCAAGGAGGTAGTGAAGTCACCATTCCTGGATGTATGTCAAAAAAGACTGGATGTGGCACTCAGTGCCATGGTCTAGTTCGAGTGTTCGACTTGAGTTGGACTCGATGGTCTTGAATGTCTCTTCCAACCCAGTGATTCTTTGAATTCTGTGAATTATTCCCAATTTTCCAGCCTGCGCGTTCTGGACATGACTGGACTCTTGGATTCTGTCACTGGCCGCACTACCACCTGGATGAACGTCTGGTCCAGCACCGAGAGTTTTGCCAGGGCTTGTGTGGAGGCGTCCACGAACCAGCAGGAATTCCAGAGGCGTGGACCTGAGCAGCACAAAGGCTGCTCCGGAGCTGGCCCGCCTGTGGTGTCTCCGCAGCCCCCGGGTGTGGATATCCACACAGACCTGTTTGTCAATGAAATGACTTACGATATCTTGTGCGACGCACTCCAGACCCGAGCCGCCAGTCCACTGCGCCTCAAATGCCGCGAATTCACAGCGATGACCATCGGGGTAGGCGAGATTGTGACTTTGTTGGAATCTCTGGATCCATCCTTTCTACGGAGGGTTGTACTGTTCTACAATAGTTTGGAATTGACTGGGCTCTCGTGGTCTTGTCGCACCTCTTACGATTCCCGGACCTGTGCAGCCTCAAGGTCCAGTGCAACGACGTGGACGTTGAGCACCTGGCGCCAGAATCAGAATGACAATCCACGACGTGGCCAGGAAGCTGGGAATGCTGCCCAGCCTCCGGGAGCTCAGCCTGGAATACAACCAGCTCTCTGGGAATCTGTGCCAGATCCTCTGGTGAGTTCCCCATGAGCAGAGACTTCCCATGCCCTGGGGGGATTCCCAAGTGTTGGGCTTAAGGATCTTGGAGGTCTCTTCCAACCTTAGTGATCCCATGATTCCAGGATTTCATTGTGACAATATCCCCATGGTTTCATTATCCCAGTAGTTCATGACTCAACATTTCCATTATCCCATAAATTCATGATCCCAAAATTCCATAATTCCAGGATTCCCAATGTTGGGGCTTGATGAGTCTTGAGGGTTTTTTCCAGTCTGAAGTATCCATTGATTCAAGATTTCATTATCCCAATGTTCCCATGATCCCATGATTCCGTTATCCCAATAATTCCTGACTCAATGATTCTGTTATTCCATAATTCCATGATCCCAGAATTCTGTAATTCTGGGATTATCAAAGGATGAACATCAGGATCTTGCAAATCTTCTCTAATCTTAGTAAACCCATGATTCCAGAATTTCATTTTCCCAATATTCCCATAATTCCATTATCCCACTCCTTGATTCCAGAATTCCTAAAGTTTGGGCTCAGGGGTCCCTGAGATCTTTTCCAACCTTAGTGATTCCTGGTTCCCATGATCCCATTATCGCAATAGTCCAGGATTCCATGATTCCATGATCCCATAATTCCTTTATTCCAGGATTCCCAAAAGTTGATTGTGAACCCTTTTCCAGCTTTAATGGCTCTGTGACCCCATATGTCCATGATCCCATAATTCCATGACTCCCTTATCCCAATATCCCATGATCCCATAATTTCATCACTCTGTGATCCCCAGACTCCACAATTCCCTGGCTCCATGATCCCATAATCCAAGGATTCTAAAAGCTTGAACTTGGAGATTTTGCTCAACCTCAGTGATGCCATTATTCCATGATCCCATAATTCCAAAATCTCAGGATTTGTCAGGGTCAAATTTGATGAGTCTTGGAGATTGTTCCCAACTTCGGGCATTCTGGCATTCCATGGCTCCATGATCCCATCATTCCACAATTCTACAACCTTGAACCTCATGGTCTCGGAGATTTTGCCAAACATTAGTGATTCCATTATTCTGTAATTCCAAGACACCATAAGTCCAAAATCCAAGGATTTTCAGGGATCAAACTTGTTCTTGGAACTCCTTCCCAACGCTCCCATCCCACAGTCCCACGATTCCACAGATGCAATCCCAGTTCTCATTCCCCGCATTTTCCCTAGGAATCCTGATATTTCCAGCTCCCACCAATCCTCCCTTGGGCCTCACCTCTACCTTTTCCCTCTCACCAGCAACCTCCAGGCTCCGTTGGAAAGCTTGGAATTGGCCTTCTGCTCCCTCCTTCCCACCGACCTCGCCTTTCTCTCCCAAAGCATCCACCCTCCGGCCCTCAAAAGGTTGGATCTGAGCGGCCACAACATCTCCCAAGGCCTCCTGGAGCCGCTCCGGCTGCTCCTGATGGAAACCTCGGCCTCCCTGCTGCACCTGGACCTCATGGATTGCCACATGACCGACTCTCACCTGGCCGTGCTGCTCCCGACGCTCCTGCGCTGCTCCCGCCTGCGCGTCCTAAGGCTCCACGGCAATTCCCTGTCCACAGCTGCACTCAGGGATCTGCTCCAGAAAACCTTGGAACTGCCAGATCTCCACCTGGTCGTGTATCCTTACCCTATGGATTGCTACATGCCGCGGCCGCCGAACTCCGTGGGGGATTTTGTAAAGGATAAGGAGCTTTTTGCGGCAGCCAAGGCAGAGTTTTCCCAAATCTTGGTGAATTCCAGGAGAACCGACCTCATTTGGACTGACAATCTTGATGGCGATGAAGCCCCAGACTTCTCCTTGTGATTTGGGAAAAGTTTGGAGGTGGGAAAAGTTCAGAGCCTCCATTGAAGAAAAGTGCCGTCTCCTTCCTGAAACCTGGGCATTTTCTGCCTCATTCCAATGTTTTTTTTCCCTTTCTTTTGGGTGCTTTTCTGCCTGCTTTTGCTAATTTACCACCTCATCCTGATGCTTTTCAGCCCCATCCCGATATTTTTCCGTGGTTTTGTAGTTTTTCTGACACGTTTTGCCGTTTTTCTTCCCGCTCCTGATATTTTTCTCCTTCTTCTGATATTTTCCCCCTCATCCCAGTATTTTTCTGCCTCATCTCAGTTTTTTTCCCCATTTAATTATTTTTCCAGCTTGTCCAAGTGCTTTTTCTAGCCCACTGTGGTATTTTTCTGCCTCATCCCAGTATTTTTCTATCTCATTTCATGATTTTTCCAGCTCATCCCAGTGTTTTTTCCATCAGGATTGGATTTGCACAGCCAAATACCAGGAGGCTCTGGAGATGGATTCCATGGGAAGCTGCCAGAAGCTTCTCCCGTGTCAGGCCAATCCCGTCAGCAACAGCGACAGCACCTCTGGAATAAGAATTGTGTCAGAAGGAGCTAATCATAGCAATAACAGCACAGCTGGAGTTCTGGAGCAGCAGTCTGGGAAAGGAGCAACTCCAGAGATGATTCCAAGGTGCTGGAGTGGAAATTCCCAAAATTCCATGCTGCATCCAAAGGGAAGCTCATCCTGGAGCTGCATCTTGGGAGTGACCTCCGGATCCATGGAAAAAGGAACAGATTCCTGACAGGAATCCTATGGAGGAAAAAATCTTTGGAACATGGTATTCCCAACTTATTGACGTCTTGGAAAAGCCCATGCGAATTTGTCTTCCATGGTGACACACTGGAGAAATCCATGGAAAACAGACAACAGAACTGCAATTAGAGCTAAGTGGAAAGCATAAGGCACGTCAGCAGAAAAGTTCTATGAGATGTAGAAAGCAAGGACAAATAGAACAATGGTCTTTGTATTAACTCTTGGCTAGAATAACTCTCTAAGCTGCAGAAAAGATATCTAGCAAGATATTAGGAAGGTCTAAGCTTAATAATGGAGCTCAGTGCATTGTATTTTAAGGCTTACAAGCAGGTATTGTATTTGAAATAAGCAAGCATTGATTTAACCAAAGGTACATGTACTTACAGTGGTTGGATAGAACTACTGTCAATGTCCTTTTGCTTTTGTGATTGGTCAAAAAACTTTCAAAGTGTATTGTAATGTCTCATTCGGCAGCTGCTGATGAGCACATGAGCTGCTGTGAGCTGCTGTCCCATCCAAGTAATGAGTCTGATGCTTGGAAGGAAAAAAATAATAATAAAGCAGCTCGAGACGTGTTCCACAGCACTCCCGTCCCATTTACGATTCTGTGCATAAACCCGTGGCCAGCATTATTTTCCTACCTCTTTTTTGTGTGTTTTGCCTCATCCCGGTGTTTTTTTCACCTTTTCCCAGTGATTTTCCACCTTTTCCCAGTGTTTTCTCCTTCAACCTGGTGGTTTTAAGCCTCATTTTTCTGTTTTCCCCTCATCCCAGTGTTTTCCTACCACATCTCACTGTTTTTGCCTCATTTTGATATTTTCCCAGCTCATTTTGGGATTTTTTTCTTCATCCCATTCTCTTTCCCCTCATTCCGGTGTTTTTTCCCCCTCATATTGGTTGTTTTGCACCCCATTTTTTTTGTTTGCCTTATCCCAGTATATTCCCCATCATACAGGTGTTTTTCCAACTCATTTTTGGTACTGTGAGCCTTATTCTGTTAGTTTCCATCTCATTTTGGTGATTTTGTCCTCAATATTTTCCCCTCATTCTGGTGTTTTCCTTCTCATTTTGGTTTTTTCCACCTCATTTTGGGTTTTCTTTTGCCTTATCCCAATATTTTCCCTCTCATCATGGTGTTTTCCCACCTCATTTTGGTATTTTGGGCCTTATTCCATTGTTTTTCCACCTCATTTTGGTATTTTCCCCTTCATGTCAGTGTTTTTCTACTTCATTTTGGTGTTTGGGGCCTTATTCCATGAGATTCTTATAGAATTGTGATATATTTCCCTTATCCCTCTGGTTTTCCCTACATCCTGGTGATCTTCCACCTCATTTTCTTATTTTTTGCCTCATCCCAGTGCTTTTACACTATGTCCTAGTGGTTTTCTGCCTCATTTTGGTGTTTTATAACCTTATCCCAGTGCTTTTCCACCAAATTTTGGTCTTTCAGGCCGAATTCTAATGGTTTTTGCCTCAGTTTTGGTGGTTTTTCACCCCATATCTTTTTTTAATCCTCATTTTGTTATTCCAGCTGACTTTGGTATTGCTCCCATAATTTTCGTGTTTTCACCTAATTTTGGTATTTTCCCCCTCATGTTGGTGTTTCCCCCTCATTTTGTTGTTTTCCCCCCTTCATTTAACTTTTTTCCCCTCATCCTGGTACTTTTTCTCCTCATTCTGTTGTTTTTCCAGCCCATCCCAGGTATTTTTCTACCTCATCCCGGTGATTTTTCCCTCATCTTGCGAGATGTTACATAGTGATTCGTGTCGTTATGAAAATACACCATGGAATCAATATAAACAAGAATACTGAATCCAAAGTAAAGCATGAATATGAGACACAGGAAAATCTAACAATTTAATTATATTTGTTTAAATCACTTTGCTGTAAGCTGCTGGCTTTTGTCTTTACGTATTTTTATGTTATTTTGTCACTATAATTATGAATTGTATCCATTTTTTATGTATAAGGAAAACACATGCTTATGTGAACATGAACAGACTTTTCACTGATGTTACCTCCTCGCTAGGAGTGTAATCTAACAACGTGTTGGAGCCTTGTCCAGACCTGGTGGAGACTTGTAGCTACTCTACTTGAATGGTAGCCAACGTTTTTGGGGTTGTTCAGGCTTGTACCCCAGCACTGTAAACACGACACAGCCCCACCAGAAACTGCTTTTAAAAGGGGCAGTGACCAGGGATAGGACGGATGTGTTGGCAGAGTGCAGACTTCCTGTGTCCCCAGTGCTGCTTGCCCGTTCCTTATCAATGAATTAATAAATTGCCTTATTGATTGACCTACCCGATTGTGGTGAGTAAATTTATAACAAATTTGGTGGCACGATGAATTTCTGTATCTCGTAGAACAACTGATTCCAGGGGAGCGCCCCACCTTTGGTGGCCTCGGGTGACTGTTGGCCTCCGCTGGGATAGGAAATTCATAAAACAGGGCACAGGCAAGGAATTCGAGCTCCCAAAGGAAAATTAATAAATTAGTAAATTACCCGTATTTTCTTGTGCACAAAGATCCAGGTGAGGACACTGGACTGTAAGTATCGCTTGGTTGGCTGGTGTATGACTAGCCTATGTTTGAGATATAACATTGTTACGAGGTGGGTGCAGAGTTCTTGTAGCCTCAGTTCCGACTTCTTGCGAGAGAAGTGGCAGGCAAAGGAATGAAGCCAAATTAAGAGGGGACTTTTAAATAAAATCGGGGGCTGGCAGTGTTTGTCGAGGGGGCTTAAAATAAAGGAGGGGCCAGAGACGTTTGTCGAAGGGATTTTATTTAAAAGGTCAGAGGTCAGAGGCACTGAAGGCACCAGTCAGGAATGGGTCAGGTTTCTAAGAAAGTTCGAGACCCAGGTACCAAAGGTTCAGGTAAGAACCAGGGTTCATGTAAGAATTGGGGTACAAAGGATAAAGGGAGCACATCATGAGATATTCGTCAGGACAGTCCCCTATGGATCATGTTAAAACATTGGGACTATTGGCAAGAGAGAAGAGAAAAAAGTAAGGAAAGAATGATTCAGTACTGTGTGGTTATATGGACCAGAGAAATGGTAAGACCTGACAATTTGTTTTGGTCCATGTAGGGGTCTTTTGAGGGTTGGATAAGTCAGGCACTGAACAAACACATAAAACAGAAAAAACCTTTTAATAGAGAAGAAAGTGAGTATGCAATGTATTGGCAGGGGAACGGGCCATCACTATTACGTTGTAAAAACTAAAGGGTGCTATATTGCAGTAAGTTGTTGTATTTTGCACTAATGGTTTGTTCAGTACTCTCCCGACTCTGTGGAGTTGGTTCAGCCCTCCATTCACCCTCCCCTTCGGCTGTGTCCCATTGGTTATGGTTCAGTTCCTCTCCTCCCCTCCCACTGAGTTTAAAATTCCCCGCCATGCTCTGTCCTCTCTGTCTTTTCCCCTGGAATCTGTGGACTGTGTCCCAGGAAAAGGAGCCTCCTTTGTATTTTACCCTTGTCCTTGTTGGCTTGTCATTCTCCCGTGGTCTGGAGCTAGCCCAAAAGGACTGGGGAGAAGAAAGAACCAATAGCTGACATCAGACATGAGGACCTCTGCGACCTCGGAGACCCCACAGAGCAGCTGGAAATCCATGTGTGGATTATAGGAGCTTTTGGACTATCAGTTACTTTGGTGGCAGTGAGCTGCTTTTTGTGCTGGAAGCGCCTCCAAGGATTGGACCAGCAGCCTGTCACAGCCCAAGACTGGTCTGTCCAGACAAAGTGTCATCACACAGCACTTACAGGATGGCCAGGGCATCAGACCCAGCCAGCACAGGTTTAGGAGGGGGAGGTCATGTTTGACCAACTTGATCTCCTTTGATGACCAGGTGAGCACCTGGTGGATGTGGGAAAGGCTGTGGATGTTGTGTACCTGGACTTCAACAAGGCCTTTGACACTGCCTGCCACAGCATTCCCTGGAAAAGCTGCAGCCCATGGCTTGGACAGGAGCACTCTTTGCAGGGTTAAGAACAGGCTGGATGTCCAGGCCCAGAGAGTGCTGGTGAATGGTGCTGCATCCAGCTGGGGATCAGTCACCAGTGGTGTCCCTCAGGGGTCTGTGCTGGGACCAGTCCTGTTCAATATTTTTATTGATTGCATGGATGAGGGTAGTGAGTCTCTCATTAGTAAATTTGCAGACAACATTAGGCTAGGAGTGTGTGTCCATCTGCTGGAAGGTAGGAGGGCTCCGCAGAGAGACCTGGAACGGTTGGATGGATGGGCAGAGTCCAGTGGGATGAAGTTTAATAAGTCAAGTGCTGAGTCCTGCACTTTGGCCACAGTAAACCCCTGCAATTTTACAGCCTGGGGACAGTGTGGCTGGACAGGCAGAAAGGGACCTGGCAGAAAGGGACCTGGGGGCACTGATGGACAGCAGCTGGACATGAGCCAACAGAGTGCCCTGGTGGCCAAGAAGGCCAATGGCCCCTGGCCTGGATCAGGAATGGTGTGGCCAGCAGGAGCAGGGAGGTCATTCTTGCCCTGGACTCAGCACTGGTGAGGCCACACCTTGAGTGCTGTGTCCAGTTCTGGCCCCTCAGTTTAGGAAGGACGTTGAGAGGCTCGAGCGCGTCCAGAGGAGGCAACGAGGCTGGTGAGGGGCTTGGAACACAAACCCTGTGAGGAACGGCTGAGGGAGCTGGGGTTGTTGAGCCTGGAGAAAAGGAGACTCAGGGGTGACCTTCTCACTCTCTACAGCTCCCTGAAAGGTGGCTGTGGTCAGGTGGGTTGGTCTTTCTTCAGGCAGGAACTGAGAGATCCATAGGACTCTGTCTCAAGCTGCGTCAAGGGAAAATTAGGTAGGCTAGTAGGAAAAAGTTTTTTATGGAAAGAGTGATCAAGTAGAGGAATTGTCTGGCCAAGGAGTTGGTGGAGTCACCATCCCTGGATGTGTTTAGAGAAGACTGGATGTGGCACTCGGTGCCGTGGTTTAGCTGAGGTGTTAGGGCAGGGGTTGGAGTCGATAATCGTGAAGGTCTCTTCCAATCCAGTGATTCTGTGAATTGTGTGAAAACTCCCCCAAATCCCAAAAAAACCCAACTCCCAAAACCCTGAAATTTCCAAAAAACCTCTAATCTTCCAAAAAACCAAATGCCCCCATAACTCCAAATCCCATATTCCATTCTGAAAAACCCCCAAACTATAAAAAAAATCAGATTCTCAAAAACCCACAAATGCCAAAAAAATCGTCAAATTCCCCAATAACACCATCTCCAAAAACCCCCAAATACCTCTAAAAGCCCCAAATCCCAAACACCCCAAATTACAGGAAAACCTGAAATTGCAGAAAAACCCCAAATCTTCCATACCCTATAGATCCCCAATTCCAGTCCATTTTTCCCTTCGAGGCTGACATCGAGGAAGCTCCGCAGGAAACCCGCATTGAGTTTGGGCAGAAATGTGGGAATTTTCAACATCCAAAAAAAAAAAAAAAACCAAAACCACCAAAACTAACGATACCCACTGACTTGCCCATGATGATCCACGAAATAAAAATATTTGTGGGTTCCAGACCCGGTCACTCTGTCCCTGCAGGTACTGGGCCCCGGGCGCGCGCAGAGCCGCAGCAGCGCCCCCACCCTCATCGCGACAGCCACCGGCGACCCCCGACACGGCTGGGCCACCTCCCTGTCGTGACAGTGACAGCGACAGCAGCGCCACCGGCACCACCCGGATGTGGGCACCTGGGGGACCGGAATGTGTGCGCACCTCGGGTGGTGCGGAGGTGAAAAGGTTCTGGGGGGAAGCAGAAGTGGAATGAGAGGGGCCAGGAGAAGGTCCTGGAGCTATATAAGCACCTATCGCTCTCCAGACCCTATAGAACCTCCCAGACCACCGTACAGACCACCCAGAGCTTCCCTATAGGGACTTGGACCCCTAAAGAACCTCAGCGACCCCATAAAAATCCCCTATAGGCGGCTCCTGGCACTGTGATCCCCTATAGATGACCCCCACCAGCTCTGTTTCCTGCCATTTTCCTCTCCCAGCCCTCAGGGCCTCACAGGCACCCGGAGAAGCAGTGGGATGAGGGAAAAAGTTGGAAAATGAGGCAGGAAAATATCGGGATGAGATAGAAAAACACCTGCGAGGGGGTGGAAAAATAGCGGGATGAGAAAAAATGTACCAAAATGAGGGGAAGAAATGTAAACTGAACGGGGGAAAACAATAAAATGAGGCAGGAATATATCGGGATTAGAGGGAAACAGCAAAATTAGGTGAAAACACCAAATGAGGGGAAAAATACCAAAGTGAGCTGGAAAACACCAAAATGAGGATGAAAAGAGAGAAATGAGGTGGAAAATCACCAAAAATGAGGCAAAACCCTAACAGAGTAATGTGTGAAATAATGAGGTAGAAAACCACTGGGATGAGAGGAAAACCACAGAAATGAGGTAAAACCCCATTAAAATGAGGCAGAAAAGCACGAGAACATGGTGGAAAAAAATGGGATAAAGCAAAAAATAAGAAAATGAGGTGGAAAAACACCAGGATGAAAGGAAAACCACAGGGATAAAGGGAAAAACACAAAAAATTATGTAGAACTCTGATGGGATAAGGCCCAAAACACCAAGATAAAGCAGAAAAACACTGAGATGAGGGGAAAAATATGAAAATGGAAAAAGGTGGAAATACAATGGAATAAGGGCAAAAATACCAAAATGAGATGGAAAAACACCAAGATAAGAGAGAAAATACTGGGATAAGGCAAAGAAAAAACCCAAAAATGGGGTAGAAAACAACCAGAATGAGGACAAAAACACCACCATGAAAAAGGAAAATAATGGAATGAGGGAAAAATAAAAAAAGGAGGTGGAAACCAATAGAATGAGATTCACAATATGAACATGAGGTTGAAAAACACCAGGATGAGAGGGAAAATATTAGGATAAACAAAAAAACAACCCCAAAATTAGGTGGAAAACAACCAAAATAAAGGGAGAAAAGACCAGGATGCAAAACTTGCCAAAATGGTGTGGAAAACCAGAAGTAAATATTGGAAAAAAACCCGGAATGAGGTAGAAAACCACCAGGATTAGGTGGGAAAACTCCAAAATAAGGTGGAAACGAAGGAAATAATAGAGGATTCATGGAAGGGGATAAGGATCAGGAAAGATCCCTCAGCAAATCCCATCCAGGCATGACAGACTCAGGAGCTGGGATAGGATGAGTTTATTTGCATCAGAATCAGAGCAGGATAACAAGATCCCAAATCCAATTTTTCCTTCCCCCAATTCACTCTTTCCCAGCTTTCCCTCAATCTCTCCAGGAGCGCTGGGAGCTGGGGCCAGCCCAGGGGAGTTTCCTATGGGTTTCTCTGTGAATCCATCCCAAGGTCAGTTTTTGATGAATTTTCTAATGCAAATCAATCCTATGGCAAGAGTTTTCCATGGGTTTTTGCAATGTGTCCTTCCCACGGAAGACAATTCCTCATGGGCCTTTCCAAGGGGTCAATACATTGGGAATATCCTGCTGCAAAGGCTTTTTCCTCCATAGGATTCCTGCCAGGAATCTGTTCCTTTTTCCATGGATCCGCAGGTCACTCCCAAGATGCAGCTCCAGGATGAACTTCCCTTTGGATGCAGCATGGAATTTTGGGAATTTCCACTCCAGCACCTTGAAATCATCTCTGGAGTTGTTCCTTTCCCAGATTGCTGCTCCGGAATTGCAGCTGTGCTATGATTGGTTTATTCCAACATAATTTATATTCCAGAGACATTGTCGTCGTTCCCGACGAGACTGTCAGACATGGGAGAAGCTCCTGGTAGCTTCCCATGGAATCCAGCTCCGGGAGCCTCCTGGAATTTGGCTGTACAAAGCCAACCTAATGGAAAAAACATCGATTGGCAAAAAAAAAGTCATGAAATGGGATGGAAAAATCGGCATAAGGTGGGAAAACACTGGGATGAGGGGAAAAATATCAGTACAAGGGGAAAATTATTGGGATGGGTACGTAAAACCTCAAAACATGGCAGAAAAGCTATAAAACCATGAAATAATCTTGGGATGGGGCAGAAAACAAATTAAACCAGGCAGAAAAGCATGAAAATTGAAAGAAAATTGAAGGATCAAGGCGGTAAAAGGTCTGGATTGCAGGAGGGAGGTGGTGGCACTCTTCCATTATTGAAGCTGAGCTTTTCCTGCCCCCGAGGTTTTCGCAAATCACAAGGAGAAGTAGTCCAGGACTCCGTGAACGCAGGGATTGTAAGTCCAGACAATGTCGGTTCTCCCAGAATTCTCCAAGATTTGGGAAATCTCCACTGTGGTTGCTGCCAAAAGCTCCTTATCCACTACAAAATCCCAACCGGATTCCTGCTGGTCCGGCTTGTAGCAATCCTCGGGGACGGGATACACGACCAGGTGGAGATCTGGCAGTTCCAAGGTTTTCTGGAGCAGATCCTTGATGGCGGCCGTGGACAGGGAATTGCCGTAGAGTCCAAGGAAGCGCAGGCGGGAGCAGTGCAGGAGCGTTGGGAGCAGTGCCTCCAGGTGGGAATCAGCCATGTAGCATTCCATGAGATCCAAGTGCAACAGCGAGGCCGAGGTTTCCTCCAGGAGCAGCCGCAGCGGCTCCAGGAGGCCTTGGAGAAGTCGTGGCCACTCAGATCCAACTTTTTGAGGGCCGGAGCATGGAAGCTTTGGGAGAGGAAGGTGAGGTCGGCGGGAACGAGGGAGCAGAAGGCCAATTCCAAGCTTTCCAACGGAGCCTGGAGTTCACTGGCAGGAGGGAAAAGGGAGAGGTGAGATCCAAAGGAGGACTGCTGGGACCTGGGAATGTCGGGATTCCTGAGGGAAATGCAGGGAATGAGAGCTGGGATTGCATCTGTGGAATTGCAGGATTGTGGGATAGGTGAGATTGGGAAGTAGCTCCTAGAATGAGTTCGACCCCTGAAAATCATGAGATTTCAGAATTAAGGGATCATGGAATCAGAGATTAATGGAATCACTGAGGTTGGGTAGCATCTCTGAGACCATTGAAGGACAGAGTTTGAGAATCATGGAATGATGGGATCATGGAGCCATGGAATGCTGGAGTGACTAAAGTTGAGAAAGATCTCAAGACTCATCGAGTCTGGTCCCTGCAAATCCTGGGATTTTGGAATTATGCAGTGTCCTCTGGTGACTTTGTGATGTTGAATTTTATCCGAATTTGTCTGTTTAGCCCAGAAATAAGTTTAAGGCTGGATTAAAGAGTGAAGGGGAAGAAAGACAAGCAGTGTAATGTCTGAGGCAGGTATTTTTAAAACACAGAGACAGGAGTTTCATCATTTCATCTCTGGGACTCTGTCACTGTGGTGGACAGTGGGAGAGAGCCCTCCTTTGCTTTTAGTTAGTTTTTGACTAACTGAAGCAGAGAAGTTCCCCAGACAGTTTTTTTCCTTTTTCCCTCGAATTATTTGAACCTGCTCTGCACTGGGATCTGGGGGGAGAACCGGGATTTTGGACCTGTGGCCCACGGGGGCCTGGCCTGGGCAGAGACATTTTCCAAAGCCAGAAGGACTGATAACAGACTGAGCCCAGCTACCACCTACAGGAGAGAGACTTTCTGAACTTGTCATCTCTTCAGAGTGGCAAGAGATTTTGTTTTTCAATATTGTTCATTTTTTTGTGCTGGTCAGTGCTTTGCCTGTTGAATAAACAGGTACTTTCCATTTCTCCCTACAGAAATTTCTTCCCAAACCAGTTGGGGAAGGGGCCAGTTGGATTTGCTTCCTGAAGGCAGGGCCTATTGGAGGTTTTCTCCCAAATTTGCCATAAAGCAGGGCATCGATTCTTGGAGTTATGGAATGACT
Source organism: Oenanthe melanoleuca (assembly GCF_029582105.1). Taxonomy (NCBI): domain Eukaryota; kingdom Metazoa; phylum Chordata; class Aves; order Passeriformes; family Muscicapidae; genus Oenanthe; species Oenanthe melanoleuca. Next base: position 22,386 of record NW_026612690.1, read on the forward strand.
GAGGTTGGGAAAAGATCTCCAAGAACATCAAGTTCAAGGTTTCAGAATCATAGAATGATGAGATCAAAGGGTCATAGAACTGAGGAATGAAATAATGGAATTATGGAATGGCTAAGACTGGGAAAGAGCTCCAAGAACATTGATTTCAACCCCTGAAAATCCTGGGATTTTGAAATTGTGCGGACATGGAAGCATGGAATAACGGATTTGCTGAGACTGGGCAAAATCTCCAAGTTCAAGCTTTGAGAATCCTGGGATTATGGGATCATGGAGCTCGGGAATTGTGGAATTGTGGAGTTACGGGACCTTGGGATCACAGAGTTATGGAATTATGGGATCATGCAGTTATGGGGTAATGGAGCCATTAAAGTTGGAAAAGGCTTATGGATCATCAAGTCCAACCTTTGGGAATCCTGGAATCAAGGAATTATGGGATCATGGAATCATGGACTCCTGGGATAATGGGATCATGACAACCAGGGATCACTAAGGTTGGAAAAGATGTCAGGAACCATTGACACCAAACTTTTGGATATCTGGAATCAAGGATTGGGGTAATGGAATTATGGGAATATTGGGATAATGGAATCCTGAAATCATGGAGTCACTAAGATTGGAGAAGATTTCGAAGATTGTAAAGTTTAGCCTTTGGGTATCCTGGAATTATAGAATTTTGGGATCATGGAATTATGGAATCATTGAGTCATGAGCATAACAGATTCATGGGATCATGGGAACATGGGAATAATGAATTCCTGGAATCACTGGATCCTTCAGGCTGAAAAAGACCCTCAAGACCCATTGAACCCAAACGTTGGGAATCCTGGAATGGTGGCATTTTGGGATTATGAGATTATGGGCTAATGGAAACGTTGAGTCATGAGCTACTGGGATAACAGAATCATGGGATCATGGGAATAGTGGCATAACAAATTCCAGCAATCAAGTGGTGACTAATATTGGAAGAAAACTCCAAGGTCCTGAAGTTCAGCCTTTGAGAATACTGGAATCACAGAATTCTGGGATCATGGAATTATGGGACAATGGACTCATGAACTATTGGGATAACGGAATCATGGGAATATCAGGACAATGGAATCCTGGAACCACGGGATACCACAGCTGGGAAAAGACCCCCAGGATCCCCGAGCCCAACACTTGGGAATCCCCCCAGAGTGTGGGAAGGCCCCGCTCGGTGGAAAACTCACCAGAGGATCTGGCGCAGATTCCCGGAGAGCTGCGAAGATCCCAGGTTGAGCTCCCGGAGGCTGGGCAGCATTCCCAGCTGCCTGGCCACGGAACGGATTCTCATGGCCGATTTTGGCATCAGGTGCCGCACGTCCACGTTGCTGTACCGGACCTTGAGGCTGCGCAGCTCCGGAAAGCGCGAGAGGTGTGGCAGGATCACTGAGAGCCCGGTCAGTCCCAAATTATTGAAACACAGCTCCACCCTTCGCAGACAGGATGGATCCAGAGATTCCAACAAAGTCACGATCTCGGAGGCTGAAATGTCCACCGCTTTGAATTCACGGCACTTAAGGTGCAGCGAGCTGGTGGCTCCGGTTTGGAGCGCATCGCGCAGGATCCTGTAGGACCTTCTGTCGACAAACAGATGGGCATGGACATCCACACCCGGGGACTGCGGAGTGGCTGTGGCCACAGCGGCTCTGGAGGGGCCTTTGCGCCGCTTAGATCTGCGCCTTTGGAACTCCCGCTGGTGCTTGGACACCTCCACACAAGCCTTAGCCAAAGCCTTGGTGCTGCACCAGACGCTCAACCCGGTGGTAGTGCGGCCGGCCACGGAATCTGAGAGTCCGGTCACGTCCAGCACACGCAGACTGGAGGAACAGGAATAATTCACAGAATTCACAGAATCACTGGGTTTGAAGAGACCTTCAAGATCATTGAATCCAACCCAAGCCAAACACTTCAATTAAACCACGGCATCGAGTGCCATATCCAGTCTTTTTTAAAACACATCCAGGAATGGTGACTTCACCACCTCTCCGGGCAGACCATTCCAGTACTTGATCACTCTTCATAAAAAACTTGTTTCCTAATTTCGAACCTAATTTTCCCTTGACAGAGCTTGAGAATGTATCCTCTGGTTCTGTCAGGTGCTGCCTGGAGAAAGAGACCAGCCCCACCTGACCACAGCCACCTTTCAGGGAGCTGTAAAGAGTGATAAGGTCACCCCTGAGTCTCCTTGTCTCCAGGCTCAACAACCCCAGCTCTCTCAGCCGTTCCTCACAGGGTTTGTGTTCTAAGCCTCTCACCAGCCTCGCTGCCTCCTCTGCGCATGCTGAAGCGTCTCAACATCCCCCTAAAATTGCGGGGCCAGAACTGGACACAGCACTCGAGGTGTGGCCTCACCAGTGCTGAGTCCAGGGCAAGAATGACCTCCCTGCTCCTGCTGGCCACACCATTCCTGATCCAGGCCAGGGGCCACTTGCCTTCTTGGCCACAGGGCACTCTGCTGGCTCATGTCCAGCTGCTGTCCATCAGTGCCCCCAGGTCCCTTTCTTCCTGGGCACTGTCCAGCCACACTGTCCCCAGCCTGTAACGTTGCAGGGGGTTAATTTGGCCAAAATGCAGGACTTGGAATCTGGACTTATTAAATTTCATCTTGTTGAACTCTGCCTATTCATCCAACACCTTCATGTCTCTCTGCAGTGTGCTCCTACCTTCCAGAAATAAGCACATACTCACAGCTTAGTGTTGCCTGCAAATTTATTAATGAAAGACTCGATACCCCCATCCATGCCATCAATAAAAATACTGAAAAGGACTGGTCCCAGAACAGACCCCTGATGGACATCACTAGTGACTGATCCACAGCTAGATGCAGCACCATTCACTAGCACTCTCTGGGCCTGGACATCCAGCTAGTTCTTAACCCAGCAATAACAAACCATCAGGGAAAATCACACGGATGGAGGAATTGGAGGAATGGAGGTTGTGGCCATGCCAGAATTCCCAAAACCCACCTGAAATCGCACCCGGGCTCTTCCAGCTCCCGCCGGAGCTGCGCCACCACGGCCTGGATGACGGACTCAACGCAGTCCTGGGAGGGATGATCCCTGAGCAGCTCCCGGTGCCCCACGAGCCGCTGCAAGTTCAGCACCGGGAAAGGCCAAGTGGCCACCAAATCCCGCAGGACCAGGGGTCTTCCATCCAGGAATGCCGCTTGGAAAAGGACGTGATAGAGATCGGCAGGAAGGGCGGGAAGAGGGCGCTTGGCGACGACGCGGCGGGCGCAGAGAAAAAGGAGGGAATCCATGGATTCTGGAGGGCTCTGGGAATTAAGTGAAATTGGGGGGACTCCCAGGATGAGGGGGAACTAGGGGAGAATTCCGGAGAAACTCCGAATCCAGGGATGTCCCGAAGAAAAGGAAAGCTGTGGGAGAAGATGTGGGCGGTGTTGTGACGGTATCCCCAGTGCAGCTCCCTAAAAAGGGCGTCTCGGAGTATCCGCACCCCACCAGGACCACCCCAAAATCTGTCAAGGATCGCAAACCCTTCCGGGAATCTCGAAATTTTCAAAGGGATCCCCAAATTATCCCAAAGTCCCTTCAGGAATCCCCAGAACAGGCTCCGCCGCCCCCCCCCACTATGGCGTCCGCAACTCACCGCCCGCACGCAGCCCGTCGGGAGGCCCCACGTCCGTGACTGCGCGCTGCACCAACCAATCAGCGATGGCAGCCCACCCTTAAGGCGGATCCCTTGTTTTTAATAGGATCTAGCAGTTGTCTGTCATGGTTTTATTTAATTCTCATTTGTTCAAGGGCGACATGGGAGGAGTCTTTGACAATCCGTCTTTCCATTAGCTCACTTCGCTGTCATTCATTAGGCCCTGCTTTCCTTTTGGCTGGAGCTTGCCGGAGGCGGGAGGTTCGCTCTGGGCGAGTCTGGGGTCCCCGCCGAGCCTCTGTCCGGTCCCGATCCCCGATCCCGATTCCCGATCCCGATTCCCGATCCCGGTTCCCGCTGCCGTGGAGCGGCAGCAGGAGCTGAAGGTGCTGCTGAAGCGCTGGGAAACGGAATTCCTGGGGGAAAGGCGGCGGAAACCCAGCCAGATGCTGCTGAGGGCCGCGGCGGGAATTTGTGAGAGGGGAAATCCCTGGAATTAAGAGGGGCCTGGTTTGGGGGTGCCTGGGGTGATTTTTGGGGTGCTGCAGGGACTTTGGGGGGGGTTCTGTATTGGGGAATTTGTTTTAGAGGGGTTTGGCTTGTTTTGATTTTGGGGTCCTTGGGGTAATTTGGGGAGTCCGTGAAATGGGGCACGTTTGGTTTAGGGGTTTGTGGAGTGTCCCTGGTATGGGGGGTGGAGGGCGTATTTGGGGGTACCTGGGGTGGTTTAGGGGGGTCTGTGAGACTCTTTGAGGTGGTTTAGGGAGTCCCTGGAATGAGGAAAAGTTTGATTTAGGGGGTCCTGGGGATTTTTGGGGTGTCCTTGGGGTGGTGCAGGGGGTTCTTGAGGTGGTTTTCGGCTGCTTGGGGAGGGTCTTTGGGGTGGTTTTGGGCTCTAAGGGGATCCTTGGGTTTTTTTTAGGGAGTCCCTGGAATGGGGGGAGTTGGCTTAGGAGAACCCTGGAGATATTGGGGTGTCCTTGGGCTAGTTTTGGCGTGCTGGGGTTGTCTTTAGAGTGGTTGTGGGAGGTCCTGAAATGAGGGGAGTTGTCTGGGGGGGGGTTCAGTTTATTTTTTACGGCATCCTTGGGCTGGTTTTCTGGTCTTTGGGCTGGCTATGGGGCCTGGAATGGGGCAGGTTCAGTTCAGAGGGGTTCTGAGCGTTTTTGGGGTGTCCCTGGAATGGGAGGGGTCAGTTTTTGGGCTCCCTGAGTGTTTTTGGGGGTCTGAGAGAGCCTTTGGGGTTGTTAGGGGATCCTTGGAGTGAGTGGGATTAGTTTAGTGGGGTCCTAGCATTTTTGGGGTGTTCCTGGGGGGGCTGAGGGAGTCCTTGAGGTGCATTTGGGGTACCAGAGTGGTCTGTACGATGATTTGGGGACAACTGCAGTGAGGAGGACTGGTTTGGAGGAGTACTGGGGTTTTTGGGGTGTCCTTGAGAGTGGTTTATGGGTGCTGGCGGTGTCTTTGGGGTGGTTTTATGTGTCTGGGGAATGGAGCAGGTTTGATTTAAGGGCGTGTAGGGTTTTTCTGGGGTGTCTCTGGAATGGGAAAGGGGAATATTTGATGATTCCTGGGGTGTTTGAGGGGGTCTTAGAGAGTCTTTGAGGGTGTTCAGCAGTCCCTGGATGAAGGGGATTGGTTTAGGGGGCTTCTGGGGCTTTTGGGGTGTCCTTCAAAGTGATTTTTGGGGTGCTGGTGGTAGCTTTGGGGGGGTTTTTTGGTCTGAGGGGGTCCTTGGGTTGCTTTTGGGAGTCCCTGGAATAGATCAGGTTCGTTTCAGGGGGTCCTGGGGCTTTTTGGAGTGTCCTTTGGCGACCCAGAGCGGGCAAACAGGGCCGTGGCTCGGGAGTTTTTGCGCAGCAGTTGGCGCAGGCAGGGCGAGCAGGCAGGACTGCAGGTTTGCACACCAGTGAGGTTTGCTGTGTGCTGTTTGCTGTGTTTCTATTGCCCACTTGGTTTTGGGGTTTCTGTTAGGAATGGGTTTTTACACCATCAAAAACTGGGGTTGGTGCAAAGTGCATGTAACCAAATGGAACCCTTGGAAAAGGATGAGTCTGTGCAGAGCTGTTCCTGCCCACAGTGCTTGAGCTGATCAGTGGTTCCAGGGGTCTGCAGTGTGAACAGCTGAACGATCTCCTTTCGCTGCTGGCCTGTGGGAAATTTGTAGAGAGTTTTTAGGGCCTGACAGAAGGCTCAAAATTCTCACAAAAATTCAAGGCGGTCCATGTATCATCAGACAGCACTGTGACAGCACCTCTTGTTCAAAAAGCCATCAAGAGAAAACAGAGCAAAAAGATTTGCCCATCTTTATAAAGAAAACTGGAATAGCAATTTCAAACCCTGGGGCCCTGCAAAACCAGTTACGTCAGCTTTATTTCTGCCTCGACTTGCCTCAGGTGAGGCATTGAAACAATTCTACTGAGTGGGGAGTTGGCTGAGTAAGGCAATTGCGATTGATGACATGATGACAGATGTCAGTGCTGTCAGACTTCAAATCTTACAGAACACAGCCACCATCGATTTTCTGTTACTGGCACATGGGCGTGGTTGTGAGGATTTTGAAATTTGAAAGTTGTATAAACTTGTCTGACCATTCAGTGTCCATCCACAACCACGTTAAAAAACTGAGAGATTGAACAAATCCAGTTAAAACGAACAATGGAAACACCCCCCCTAGACGTGCCACAGCCCTGTTTGCCAACTCTGGGTTCCTGAGGGACACCCACAAAGTCCCAGGACGCCCCCTAAACCAATCTCTCTAATTCCAGGGACCCCTAAAACACCTCAAACACTCTCTAAGACCCCCTCAAAAACCCCAGGGACCCCCAAATCTTCCCCACGTCCATTCCAGTGACACCCCAAAAAACGCCACACCCCCTTTAAAAAACCTGACCTATTCCAGGGACTCCCAAACTCCCCAAAGACACTCCCAGCACTGCAAAAAACACTCCAAGGACACCCCAAAACCACCCAGTACCCCCTAAATCAATCCCCCTCATTGCAGGGATCCTGAAATGACTCCAAACCCCCTTGGGGACCCCCTCAACCACTTCAAGCACACTCCAAAAAGCCCAAGGATCCCCTACTCCAATGCACACCCATTACAGGGACTCCATAAAGAATAATTCAGAACCCCTAAAACACCCCAGGCACCCCCAAATATTCCACTCCCATATTTCAGGGACTCCCCAAAAAATCCCCAGGTCCTCTGTAAAAGAAACCTCCCCGATTTCAGGGACACCCAAAACCAACCCAAACACCCAAAAACACACCAAAACCCCCAAGACCCCCAAAACAAAATCCCCCATTACAGGTCCCTCGTAAACCGCCCTAAAGACCCACCGGCACCCCTGAAACCCCTCTGAAAGACACCCCAAAAGCCTCAGGATCCCCCTAAACCAATCCCCCTCATTCCAGAGACCTCCTAAACCACCCCAAAGACTCCTCCCACTCCCCCAAAGCCACTTTAAGTACCCCCTCAACTACCCCAAGGAAACCCTAAAAAGCCGAAGGACCCCTCTAAACCAATCCCTCTCATTCCAGGGATCCCAAAGACCCCAAAACCAGCCCAAGTACACCCCAAAAAGTCCAGGACCTCTCTAAACCAACTCCCCCCCCCTTCTAGAACCCCCGTAAACTACCCTAAGGACCGCGGGAATCGGAATTGAGGGAGGCTCAGCACGGACCTCACAGTCGCCTCAGAGCGACTGTCCCGCTCCCTCTTAGCGCTAGCCAATAGGGAGGCAGAGACTAGTGATTGACAGCGAGTAAGCCAATGAGAAAGCAGTGTCAAAGCGCCCGCCTACGTCGCACGTGAGCCAATGAGAATTAAATCCCTATTGACAGACAGATGTGGGAGCCTATAAAATATTAAAAATGCGCCTCCTGGGTGGGTCTCGCTCGCTGATTAGGTCCGACAACGCGCAGACACGGAAGTGGAGCTCCCGAACGGCCTGGGGGCGAGTGGGGGCGATGGGGCGGTACCATCTCACGGGGGCGGCAGGGCCGGTTTTAGGGGTTGCTGAGGGGACTTTAAGATAATTTGGGCATCCCTGTGGGAGTTTCAAGATTCCCGGAGGGGCTTGGGACCCTTGGGGGATTTTGGATGGCTCTGCTGGGATGGGCGTACTCGGGGACCCTCTTTTTAGGGAGCTGCGCTAGGGTTACCCTCACAACCCTGCCCTTACGTTCTCCCACAGCTTCCCTTTTCTTCGGGATATCCTTGGATTCGGAGTTTCCCTGGAATTCTCCCTTGGTGGTTCCTCATCCTGGGGGTGAAGAGCGGAAAAACTCTATAACCCACAAAGGAAGTTGTAAGAGTAGGTATGTAGTTATTCAGTGTTGAGGTGCATGGGGGATAGCTCCTCCAAAACCACGCACACCTTTGGCGACCTGCGCCTCTCCTTTTATTCTCTACAAACTGGGACTACACAATACACCTAATACACATTCAATGCCTGTCTCTGCTTCATAATTAAAATTAACTCCACGCCTCTTTCTTTCTGTGCATAGTTCCTTTTTGGTGGCTCCGGTGTTAATCTGAGGGTCTTTGGGATGGAGTAAATAGTCTTTCTCTCTCAGATGAACTTTTCACCTTGCCTTCTTGCTCATGCTCTCTTATTCGTCCTTTGCTCATCATCTGGACTTTGATTCCAGTTTTCCTGCTTTCAGGGGTCTGAGGACGCCCTTATCCTGTGGTGCCTTTGTCCTTGCATCCTTGAGCACTCTAGATCTTGTACCTCATCTTCAAGCCTTGCTCTTCCTCTGTTCTTGTCAGCACCATAAATTACAGTAAACACACAGTTTTGTCAGCCCCTTTTTAGTCAAAACATTTCTTGATGTCTTATTCTTAATTCTCAATTTCTCTATCTCAGGGGTCCCCCCATTTTTACCTAATTCCTACAGCCCCCCAGAATCCATGGATTCTCTCGTTCTTCTCTGTGCCCGCCGCGTTGTTGCCCAGTGCTCTCCTCCCGCCGTTCACGCCCTTCGCAACCTTCCCCCCGATCTCTATCCCCTCCTTTTCCAATTGGCTTTCCTGCATGGAAAACCCCTGGTCTTGCGGGTTTTGGTGGCCTTTTGGCCTTTTCCGGAGCTCCACTTCCAGCGGCTCGTAAGGGACTGGAAGCTGCTCCCGGATCATACCTGCATGGACTGTATCCAGGCCGTCATCGAGGGCGTGGTGGAGCAGCTCCAGCGGGTGCTGCGAGAGCCAGGCTGCCATTCCAGGTGGGTTTTGGGAATTCTGGCATGGCCACAATCTCCATTCCTTCAATTCCTCCATCCTTGTGGGCTTTCCTGATGGTTTATTCCTGTTGTTTTTTCAGCCTGCGTATGCTGGACATGACTGGACTCCCGGATTCCGTTTCCAGCCGCACCCTGTCTGGGTTCTCCATCTGGTCCACCACCAGGGCATTGGCCAGAGCTTGTGTGGAGATGTCCAAGCATCAGCAGGAATTCCAGAGGCACAGAGGTCGTTCCAGAGGTCGTTCCAAAGGCCGTCTGCGGCCTTTGGGCATGGACGTCCGTGCCGACCTGTGTGTTGACATATTGTCCTATGGGATTCTGCACAATGCTCTCCATGCCACGGCTGCTGTCCCACTGCGCCTCAAGTGCCGCATTTTCAAAGCCAAGGACATCTTGGCATTTGAGATTGTGACTTTGTTGGAATCTCTGGATCCATCCTGTGTGCGGAGGGTGGATCTTTGCTTCAAAAGTTTGGGATTGACCGAGTTCTCAAAGATCCTGCTGCAACTCTCGCGCTTCCCAGAGCTGCGCAGCCTCAAGCTCCATAACAGCAATGTGGACGTGCAGCACCCGATGCTGGAATCAGCCATCATAACCCCTTTGCTGGCCTGGAGGCAGGGAATTCTGCCCAGCCTCCCGGAGCTCAGCCTGGGGTCCTCCAGGCTCTCTGGGATTCTGCGCCAGATCCGGTGGTGAGTTCCCCACAGAGGGTGTCTTGGCGCGCTCGGGGCAATTGCATGGGTTGGGCACAGAGATCTTGAGGGTCTTTTCCAATTTGAGTGATCCTGTGGTTCCAGGATTTCATTATTCCAATGTTCCCATGATTCTGTTATCCCAATAGTTTGTGACTCCATTGTCCCATAATTCCATGATCCCAGAATTCCATTATTCTAGGATTCTCAAAAGCAGAACTTCAGGATCTTGGAGGTCTTTTCCAACCTTAGTGATCCCATGATTCCAAGATTTCATTATCCCAGTATTCCCATGATCCCATGATTCCGTTATCCCAGTAGTTCATGACTCAATAATTCCATCATTCCATAATTCCATGATCCCAAAATTTCCATAATTCCTGGACTCTCAAAGGCTGGACTTCAGGATCTTGGAGATCTTCTCCAATCTTAGTGACCCATGATTCCAGGATTTCATTATCCCATGAATCCCATGATGCTATTATTCCAGTACTTGATTCTATAATTCCCAAAGTTTGGGCTCGATGGTCCCTGGCATCTTTTCCAACCTTAGTGTTCCCATGGTCACATTATGCCAATAGTCCAGGACTCCATGATTCCATGATCCCATAATTCCTTGATTCCAGGATTCCCAAAGCTTGGACGTGATGATCCTGAAGCCTTTTCCAGCTTTAATGGCTTCATGACCTTATAATTCCATTACTCCCTGATCCCAATATCCCTTGATCCCCATAAGTCCATAACTCTGTGATCCAAGACCCATAACTCCAGAATTCCCTGTCTCCATAATCCCACAAGTCTATGATTTTCAAAGCTTGAACTTGATGGTCTTGGAGAATTTGCCTAACCTTAGCCATTCCATTATTCCATGACCCCATAATTCCAAAATCCCAGGATTTTCAGAGGTCAAAATTGATGGGCATTGGATATCTTTCCCAGCTTCAGCTGTTCCATAACTCCATGACTCCTTCATTCCAAAATCCCAGACTTTCAGGGGTCAGACTCCATGTTTGTAGAGCTCTTTCCCAACTTCAGTCGTTCCATTATTCCACACTTCAATTTCACAATTCCGTGACCCCTAGATTCAATAATTCCATAATTCCCATAGCTTGAACCTGATGTTCTTGGGAGACCTTTCTCAATCTCAGCCAGTCATAACTTCATGACTCCTTCATTCCAAAATCCCAGGATTTTCAGAGGTCAAACTTGATGGACCTTGGAGCTCTTTCCTAAATTAAGTCATTTATCAATTCCATGTCTCCATGATCCCATAACGCCATGAGTCTCATACCTTGAAGTCAATGTTCTTGGAGCTCTTTCACAACCTCACCCATCCCACAGATGCAATCTCAGCTCTCATTCCCTGCATTTCCCCCAGGAATCCCGACATTCTCAGCCCCCACCAATCCTTCCTTAGGCCTCACCTCTCTTTTCCCTCCTGCCAGTGACCTCCAGGCTCCATTGGAAAGCTTGGAATTAGCTTCCTCCTCCCTCACTCCCACTGACATTGCCTTCCTCTCCCAAAGCTTCCACGCTCCAGCCCTCAAAAGTTTGGATGTGAACGGCCTTGATGTCTCCAAAGGCTTCCTGGAGCCGCTCCAGCTGCTCCTGGAGGAAACCTCGGCCTCGCTGCTGCACCTGGATCTGAGGGATTGCCGCATGGCCAACGCTCACCTGGATGCGCTGCTCCCGGCGCTCCTACGCTGTTCCCACTTGAGATTCCTGGGACTGCACGGCAATCACCTGTCCACGGTCGCGCTTAAGAATCTGCTCCAGAAAATTGTGGAGCTGCCGGATCTTCATCTAGTCGTGTATCCCTTCCCTGTGGATTGCTACAAGCTGGACCGCCTGGAATCTGGTTTCGATTTTGTAACCGATGAGGAGCTTTTGGCAGCGGCCACAGCAGAGTTTTTCCAAATCTTGGAGAATTCCAGGAGAACCGACCTCGACTGGACTTACAATCCTGACAGCCATGACGTCCTGGACTACTTTTCCTTGTGATTTGGGAAAGCCTCAGAGGTGGGAAACTCTCAGAGCCTCCATCGCAGAAAAGTGCCACCGCCTCCTTCCTGAAATCCAGGCATTTCCACCTCATCCTGATGCTTTTCTGTCTCATTTCAGTGGGTTTTCTTTCATTTTGGTAATTTTCTGCCTGGTTTTGTTCATTTTCCATTTCATCCAGATGTTTATCCACCCCATCCCAAGACTTTTCGCTGGTTTTGTAGCTTTTCTGCCATGTTCTAAGGTTTTCTCCCTTTAAGTACTGTTGTTCTCAGTTTGATATTGATGGCAAACCTTTATCATTAAACCCAAAAAAGAGCCCAGGCCACCGTGCCTTGACAGAAGTAGTGGTACCCAATTAAATGATTCTGGTACCTCAGTCACTTATCCCTCAGTCAACCATTCCTCAGATGGTTCCAGCTCAATCCTCTGAGGTGCAAGGTTGGAATTGGCTTCCTCAAAATTGATACACCTTTCAAATAATTTTTATTATGAAAGCATTCCTGCTGGAAATACTGGTTCTTTTCAACAAAGACAAGATCTTTTGCTTATAGGCAAGGCCAGCAACAAAATTTTTGAACTTCAAGTCCTTCCAGCTGTTGCTTCAGTAAATTGTAAGGACGAGCTAATGATTTTAACTCTTGCATTTAATGTTCCTATGGCAATTCCACCAAAACCACCTCCAGCTATTGTATTTCTTTTACCCATGAATACACCCAAGCAAAACTTTCCGGAGCATTCAATTATGCCTGTGCCATTTGGAACCTCAGGCCCTGAGGTCTTTTGGGTGCAATATTTAGACCACAACTAACCAAAATTGACTTGCAGCCTGACTCACTGTGGTAAAACAATTTTTCTTACAGGCATGCCAGATACTGGTAATTTCTCAGGTTTTGGCCCAGCCATTGGGCTTTGGTAGCTCCTGCAGGTTCCCTCACAGGGGTTGGAGGTGCTACAGTGTGTTTGCAAAGTGCACCCATGATTAACATTACAGGTCCTGAAGGACAGACAATGACAGTAAGTCCTTTTGTTGTTCTAAGTTCTTTCACAGTCTGGGAGAGAGAGATCCTGTCCCAATGGGGAGCAAGACTGGAAGTAGGCCTGTTACAGAAACCATGTCAAAACCTGCCAGTTTAAGGCTGAACTGGAAAACTGATGGTATTGTATGGCTTGATCAATGTCTTTAACAGAGAAAAAATTTAATATCCTTAAAAAATTGGTAAAGGAGCAATTTGCAACAAGGTCATATGACACCACAGATAGTGCCTGGAATTCACCAGTGTTCATCATCCACAAGAAGACTTCGGATTCCTGGAAGTTGCTTCATGACCTGAGGAACATCAATGAAGTGATTGAAGACATGGGACCTCTTCAGCCATGACTTCCTTCTTTATCAGTGATTCCAAAACACTGGTCTGTCGTTGTCATCGATTTAAAGGAATGTCTTTTCCACATCCCACTTCATCCTGATGATGCTCCAAGATTTGCTTTTTCAGTTCCGTCATCAGTCAAAGCCCATGCAGAGATATCACTGGAAATCATTGCCTCAAGGAATGAAGAATTCACCTACGATCTGCCAATATTTTGTTGCACAAGCTTTGTCTCCAGTTCGACAGAAGCATCCAAGATCCATGATTCTACACTACATGGATAATTTGCTCATTGCAGCTCCAACACAGACAGAGATGGAGCAAACTCGTGCTTGTGTTGTTACTGAAATCCAAAATGCTGGACTTGAAATTTCTATAACCAAAATTCAAAATTTCCACCCTGGAAGTATCTGGGATCGAAGATGACTGAAAAAACAATTGCACCATAGAAGATACAGCTCCGGACTAGTGTCAACAACCTGCAAGATCTACAACAGCTTCTAGGAGAAATCAGCTGGGTCAGACCTATTTTGGGAATTACCAACAAAGAAGTAAGTCCACTTTTTAATCTATTAAGAGGAAGCTGTGACAGCAACTCTCTTAGAACTAACACTTGAAGCTCACGCAGCCCTCAAGGTGGTCATGGAAGCTTTCCAAAGATGACAAGCTCATCGCTGTATTCCAGAAAAGCCATTCTTCCTTGCAATTTTAGGGGAAAAATGTAGCTTTATAGTCTCATTTTTCAATGGGACTCTTCTGAGAGAGATCCTTTATTGATAATAGAATGGGTTTTTCTTTCCTACAGGATTCCAAAGACTATCTTTACAATTTTAGAGATGATAGCATAAATTGAAATTAAGGCCAGAACAAGAGTGTTAAGTTCAGCAGGTCAAGAATTTGCAGTTATATATTTACCATTGAAAAAAGATTATCTTGACTAGACGATGCAAAATTCTGATGACTTGCAATATGCATGGTTGAATTTTCCAGGTATCTCCTCAGTCCATTACCCAGCTCACAAATTCTTGCAAGCAAAATTGAGTTTTAGAGAGAAACCTATGTTAAGTGAAGAACCTTTAAATACAGTAACTCTACTGATGGATCTGGCAAAAGGCACAAATCAGTCGTAACTTGGTTGAACCAAACAACTAAAGCTTGGGAATCAGATATTCAAATAGTAGAAGGATCTCCTCAGATTGTTGAGCTTGCTGCCGTGGTTTGAGTTTTTCGGCTCTTCCCACAACCTTTTAATTTGATTACAGATTCTGCTTATGTTGCCAATGTGGTTAAAAGAGTATAAGGATCAGTTTTAAAGGATGTTAGTAATGACATTTTATATCTTTGGCTTTCATGTCTTTATAGAATTTTGCAATATCGAGCTAATCCATATTTTGTTTCTCATATTAGGGCTCATTCTTCGCTTCCAGGACTTTTAGTGGAAGAATATGTGAGAGCAGACAAATTGACAATGGTTATTTCCAACACTTTGCCAAACATTTTTGAACAAGCAAAATTGAGTCATGCCTTTTTTCACCAAAACTCAAGCACTTGTGCCAATGTTTCAAATTTCCAGAAGTCAAGCTAAAGCCATTATTAGAGCTTGCCCTGATTGTCAGCTTGTGCAACCTCCTGTTTCTACAGGAGCTGTTAATCCATAAGCTTTGCAAAGCCTGCAATTATGGCAAACAGATATCACTAAATACTCTTCCTTTGGTAAATTTAAAAATGTTCATGTTTCAGTAGATGCGTTCTCTGGTGCAATTTTTGCTTTTGTCCACACAGGTGAGACAGATAATCATGCCTGTCAAGATTTGCTGTAAGGTTTTGATTCATTGGGCATGCCCCAAGAAGTAAAAACTGACAATGATCCTGCATATATATCTCAAAAATTGGCCACATTTTAAAAGGATTGGGGTATTTGCCACATCCTTGGAGTACCTCATTCTCTCACAAGTCAAGCAATTATTAAGAGGACACATCAAACATTAAAATGTATTCTTGGTCAACTGAATGGCGGAGTAGAGGTCACACCACAGATGAGGTTGAACAAAGCTTTATATTTTTTTAATTTCTTGAAAAGCTTCTTTGCAGAACCTGATCCACCAGTTTTTAGGCATTTTTCAAACAATACACATGCAAAATTGGAAGAAAATCCTCCTGTTTTAATTAGAAACCCTGAGACAGGACAAATTGAAGGTCCTTTCCCATTAAGAACCTGGAACAAAGGGTATGCTTGTGTCTCTACAGGTGCAGAAGTTAAGTGGATCCCAGCAAATAAGGTCAAACCATGTCACACCCAGGAATGTGTTGATGAGTTGAAGACTGTAGAAGCAAGTACGTGGACATGAGCCAAACAGAAGGATCACGGTCACGCCTGATGTTCCTTGTTTATCGGTGGAACCTTCAAACACTGATTTTGTGTTATTTATAAATGTATTAACTCTTGGTTTCGTAGAGCTCTTTTTGGCAAAAGCGTGTTTTTTTGCTTTTTTATGTTATAGATTCCCTCTATTCGATTTTTAAAGGTAAAATTTTTATTAGAGGTCAAAACCAAAGCTTTTTAATTGAAGTATTTGGAAAATCTTTTGCCACAAATTACCTCATTAAAAGGATGGAGGGAAATAGAATGTTTCGCTGGTCTGTGTATGATGTATGATGGACAAAGCTATCAAAAAAGTCTTTATCATACAAGACAGAGAGGTAGGAAATGGAGTTCTCAAAATCTTATAACAATAGTAGGTGAAGGTATAGACATGGAAGAAGGTTTTGAATTAAGGCCTTGGAACAGGCAAGGCTTTTTCAAACAATCACTTGTAATTTTTATCAGAAATTACTTACATCCTTTAAATGGACTGGATTTTCACAGCATTAAAAATGCTGTGTTGTAGCATAGCAACACTTAATGCAAGCAAAAAATATGCTTTAAGCAAGTCATATGCAGATATATTATAGTAAAGCTATGAAATGCAAGTTAGGTAATAAACAACAAGATTAGGAAAGTTTCTTTTTAGTTGTACCAAGAGGGGGCATTGTGGGTATCTTTAAAATCAGAGGGTTTTGGGAAAGCTGCAAAACAGCAGGCCTCAGAGACAACAGAACTGCAATTAGAGCTAAGGGGAAAGCATAAGGCATGTCAGTAGAAAAGTCGTAAGAGATGTAGAAAGCAAGGACAAATAGAACAATGGTCTGTGTATTAAAGCTTGGAGCAGGATATTCCTGATGTATTGACCCCTTGGAAAAGTCCATGAGGAATTGTCTTCCATGGGAACAACACACTGCAGAAATCCATGGAAAACTCTTGCCGTTGAATGGAACTGTGTTAGAAAATACATTGAAACCTGACCTTGTCATGGATTCACAGAGAAATCCATGCAAAACTCCCCTGGGATGGTCCCAGGTCCCAGCATTGCTGGAGGGATTGAGGGATAGCTGGGAAAGAATGAATTGGGGGAGGAAAAAGTTGGATTTGGGGTCTTGTTATCCTGCTCTGATCCTCTTGGAAAGAAACTCATCCTGTCACAGATCCTGAGTCTGTTGTGCCCAGACAGGATTTGCTGAGGGATGTTTCCTGATCCTTATCCTGCTCCATGAATCGTCCATGTTTCTCTTAATTTCCACTTCATTATGGAGTTTTTAAACTTAATCCTGCTGGCTTTCCATTTCATTCCAGTTTTTTTTCACTTTTTACCCCTGTTTTTGCACCTCATCTCAGTGGTTTTCTACCTCATTTTACTGTTCTTTGTCTCATTTTGATGTTTTTCAAGCTCATTTTGGTATTTTCCCTTCATCCCATT
This sequence comes from Oenanthe melanoleuca, assembly GCF_029582105.1. Classification (NCBI taxonomy): domain Eukaryota; kingdom Metazoa; phylum Chordata; class Aves; order Passeriformes; family Muscicapidae; genus Oenanthe; species Oenanthe melanoleuca. The sequence goes on from NW_026612690.1 coordinate 39,120, forward strand.
TTCCCACCCCTCCTTCTGGTTGTTTTCCACCTCATTTTGGGGATTTTTTTGCCTGATACCAATATTTTATCACCCTTCCTGCTGTTTTCCACCTTTTTTTGGTATTTTGAGCCTAAATTTGAACCTTTTAATTCTGTTAATTTCTGCCTCATTTTTTGTGTTTTTTCTCTCATCCAAGTATTTTTATACCTCATACTACAGTTTTATAGCCACATTTTGGTGCTTTGGACTTATCCCATCAGATTTCTACATAATTTTATATTTTTTGCCTTATCCCTGTGGTTTTCCCTTCATGCCCTTATTTTCCCACATCATTATCTTATTTTTTTGCCTCATCCCAGTGTTTTTCTACCAAGTCCTGGTGGTTTTCTGCATCATTTTGGGGGTTTACCACCTCATCTCAATGGTTTTCCGCCTAATTTTGGTATTTTGGGCCTTATTCTTTTATTTTTCCCTTGTTTCTGGTGTATTTACACCTCATTTCTCTATTTTCATCCTCATTTTGGTGTTTTCTAACTCACTTTGGCAATTTTCCCCTAGTTTTGGTGTTTTCCCCTAATTTTGGTGCTTTCTCCACATTTTGACGTTTTCCCCTTCAGTTTCCCGTCTCATTTTGTTGTTTTATCCCTCTCATTTAACATTTTTCACCTCATCCTGTAGATTTTCCCTTATCCCACTATTTATTCACCCCGTCCGAATTGTTTTTCTACCTCGTCCCAGTGATCTTTCCCTCATCCCATCATTTTTCTGCTTATTTTCAAACTTTTTCCCTCATCCCGCTGCTTCTCCTGGTTCCTGTAGGGCCCTGAGATCCTAGAGGGGAAAATGGTGGGAAACTGATGGTGGAGGAGGCATCTATAAGGGGTCTATAAGGGTACACAGCGCCAAGACCCACCTAGAGGGGATTTTTATGAGCTTGCTGAGGCTCTGTAGGGCTCTGAGACTCTATAAGGAAGTTCTGGGCAGTCTATAAGGCGGTCTGGAGGGTTCTATAGGGCCTGGAGATCAATAGGCAACCCTAGAGTGCTGGGACCCTCCCCCAGCCCTACACCTTTAACTTTCGTTTCCCCACGGAAACTCTTCACCATTGCACCACCCGACTTTGCCCCCAGACTCATTGCGGATTTCCTGTGGAGCCGCCTCGATGTCAGCATAGAAGAGAAAAATGGGCTGGAATCGGAGGTTTGGAGACTGGAGGATTTGGGGATTTTTTTTGGATTTGGGCGTTTTTGGGAGTTTGGGGCTTTTGGGAGTTGGGTTTTTTTGCAGATTTGATGACTTTTTGGGATTTGGGGGTTTTTGGGATTTGGATTTTTTTATGGTTTGGGAGTTTTTGGGAATTGAATATGGGATCTAGGGTTTTGGGGTAGATTTGGTTTTTGAAGGGACTGGAGGTTTCCTTGGGATTTGGGCTTTTTTGCGATTTGAGGGAGTTTTCACAGAATTCACAGAATCACTGGGTTGGAAGAGACATTCAAGATCCTTGAGTCCAACCCCTGCCTTAACACCCAACTGGACCATGGCACTGAGTACCACATCCAGTCCTTTTTTAAACACATCCAGGAATGGTGACTCCACCACCTCCTCTGCCAGACCATTTCAGTACCTGAACACTCTTTCAGTGAAAAACCTTTTCCTAATTTCAAACCTAATTTTCTCTTGCACACCTTGAGACTGTGTCCAGTCTTTCTGTCAGTTGCTGCCTGGAGAAAAGACCAACCCTATCTGGCTACAGCCACCTTTCAGGGAGCTGTAGAGAGTGATAAGGTCGCCCCTGAGTCTCCTTTTCTCCAGGCTCAACAACCCCAGCTCCCTCAGCCGTTCCTCACAGGGTTTCTGTTCCAAGCCCCTCACCAGCCTCGTTGCCTCCTCTGGACGCGCTCGAGCGTCTCAACGTCCTTCCTAAACTGAGGGGCCAGAACTGGACACAGCACTCAAGGTGTGGCTTCACCAGTGCTGAGTCCAGGGCAAGAATGACCTCCCTGCTCCTGCTGGCCACACCATTCCTGATCCAGGCCAGGGGCCATTGGCCTTCTTGGCCACCAGGGCACACTGCTGGCTCATGTCCAGCTGCTGTCCATCAGTGCCCCCAGGTCCCTTTCTGCCTGGGCACTGTCCAGCCAAATGATAGATGTTATAATTCACACCATCACAATCAGAAGCCAACTATTTCCTAACTAAAATTCATTAGAAGCTTTTCCTGGCCTATTAGGTTTTGTCACATCCTGTTGCTAAATGCCTTAAAGCTAGTCATATGAAATCACCCCTGGTGTGTTCCATGACAATGCATCTTTCATAGTTCTGTTTCTCCAAAGTATCCAGTCTCATTTGCAAGGGCGTCCTTTGAAACTTTTTTCTATCTCCATTTTTCTCTCAACAGTAACTGTCCTATTCCATGGCATTTCTAAGTCAGCATTTCTTATCTCCAAGTTTGCACACACATGCACACAGTGTGAGCCTTCTGTAAGGCTCTGAGAATTCTCTACAAATCCATTTTCCACATTTCCCCCTCTCTCCTTAAAAGAAGAAACTTCTTAGATGGTCTTGTACATTATTTGCCATGGACAGTGACGTGCACAAGCCACAATCTCTAACATTGCCACTATAACAGTCCTTGCATATAAACCTATTTTGCAAAGCTAGTTTAGCCAAGGTGCAAAACTCCATCCTTCAAACAAGTCATCTAAGCATGATCCATCCTTTGTTTTAATTGGATTAGTTCAATTTCTCTGTTTTTCAAGTTGGTTGTGGATGGACACTGAGTGGTCAGACAAGTTTATACAACAGAGTCTTTCCAAATCCTCACAACCACACCCATGTGTCAGTAAAAGAAAATCGATGGTGGCTCTGTTCTGTAAGATTTCTTGTCTGACAGCACTGACATCTGTCATCCTGTCACTAATTGTAATGGAAGTAGCATTGACTTCCTTACTCAGCCAACTTCCCACTCAGTAGAATTGTTTCAATGCCTCACCTGCGGCAAGCTTCGGCAGAAATAAAGCTGATGTCACTCAATTTGCAGGGCCCCAGGGTTTGAAATTGCTATTCCTCTTTTCTCTATAAAGATGGATACATTTTTTTCCTCTTTTTCAAACCTCACCCATTCCAGAGACTCCCAAAACCAACCAAAGGACCCGCCTCAGACCCCAAAACCACCCTAAAGAGCTTGGCAGCATCCAAAAAACCACTCTCAAGAAGAACCCAAAACCCCCTAGTACTCCCCCAAACAGTTCCCTCATTGCAGGGATCCCCAAATCACCCCAAAGACCCCCCTTGGTACCCCGAAAACACCTCAAGAACCACCTCAACCACCTCAAGGATACCCCAAAAATCCGAGGACACCCCTAAACCAATTCCACTCATTCCAGGTATCCCCTAAAACGCCAAAGACTCTCTCACACCCCGCAAAACACCTCAGGAAGCCCCAAAAATGACCTCTTCTATTGCAGAGACACCCCAAAAACATCCAGGACCCCCGTAAAACAAACCTGCCTTATTCCAGGGACTCCCTAAACCACCCCGAAGACCCCAAAACTAGCCCAAGGACACCCCAAATAGCCGCGGGACCTCCCTAAACTAAATCCCCCCGTTCCAGGACACCCCTAAACCACCAAGACCACCCAGCACCTAAAAAAACACTCTCAAGGACAACATAAAAGCCTCAGGACCCCCTTAAACCAACTCTTTGCATTCCAGGACCCCCCTAAACCACCCCAAAGATCCCTGCAGCACTCCAAAATCACCCCGGGGACCTGAAAACCAGCAGTCCCGCTCCCACCCCCCAAATTCCACGGATCCCCCTCAGGGATTTCCCCCCTCACAAATCCCCGCCGCGGCCCCTCAGGAGCCCCTGGCTGGGTTTCGGCCGCCGTTCCCGCAGGAATTCCGCTTCCCAGCGCTTCAGCAGCACCTTCAGCTCCTGCTGCCGCTCTGTGGCCGCGGGAACCGGGATCGGAACCGGGATCGGGATCGAGGATTAGGGATCGGAATCGACATGAAGGGAAGCGCGACAGAGACCTCACAGTCGCCTGAGAACGAACCTCCTGCTCCCGCCAGACGCTTCCCAGTAGGAAAGCAGGGATTTTAGATTGACAGAGAAATCAGCCAATGAGAAAGCAGAATGTAAAAACGACCGCCCACGTCGCTCCAGAATCAATGAGAATTGAATGAAATCATGAAAGCTCAAAAATCATATTAAGAGTATAATATCTGCCTCCATGATGAGTTTCGCTCCGTTATTTATTGTTAAAACGCGCAGACACGAAAGTGCATCTTCCGTATGGGCTGGGGGCGAGTTGGGGCTGCGGGCGGGCGGTGAGTGGGAGGCGCCGTGTTGAGGGGGGCAGCAAGGCCGGTTTTGGGGATTTCTGAGGGGAGTTTGAGATAATTTGGGGATGCCTGTGGGAATTTCGAGATGCTCGGAGGGGTTTGGGATCTTTGAGGGATTCAGGAGTAGCCCTGGTAGGGTGGGAGTACCACTGGGAACCTCTTTTTAGGGAGCTACTATGGGGGTACCCTTGCAACACCGCCCCAAACTTCTCCTACAGCTTCCCTTCTTTGCAATGTCCCTGGATTCGGAGTTTCCCGGGAACTCTCCCCTGGTGGTTGCTCATCCTGGGGGTGAAGCGCGGAAAATCTTTCAATAACCCACAGTATAAGAGTAGGTATGTATTTATTCAGTGCTGAGGTGCATGGGGGATAGCTCCTCCAAAACCACGCACACCTTTAGCGACCTTCACTTCTCCTTTTATTCTCTACAAACTGGGACTACACAATACACCTAATACGCATTCATTGCCTGTCTCTGCTTCATATTAAAATTAGCTCCACGCCTCTTTCTTTCTGCACATTGTTCCTTTTTGGTCGCTCTGGTGTTCATTTTGGTGTTTTTCCGCGTAATTTCTCTCTTTTCATCCTTATTTTGGTATTTTCTAGCTCACTTTGGTGATTTTCCCATCGCTTTGGAGTTTCACCTAATTTTGGTGTTTCCCACGCATTTTGGTGTTTTCCTCCACCTCGATGGTTGCCCACCTCATTTTGTGTTTTTCTTCCCCCTCATTTAACACTTTTCCCCCTCATCCTGGTACTTCTGCCCCTCATCCTGCTATTTTTCCACCTCATCCCGGTGTTTTTCTACCTCATCCTGATATTTTCCCACCTCATTTTCCCTCATTCCGCTGTTTTTCCCGGTGCCTATGGAGCCCTGAGGGCCTAGAGGGGAAAATGGCGGGAGGATTGGGGCAACTATAGGGGGTCTATGAGGGCACACGGAGCCAGGAGACCCCCTATAGGAGATTTTTATGGGCCCTCTGAAGCTCTGTAGGGGTCCGAGAACCCATAGAGAAACGTTGGGGGTGTTATAGGGCGGCCTGAAGGCGTTCTATAGGGTCTGGAGATCTATAGAGGACTTTATAGCGGCGGAACCCCTTCCCAGGACCCTCTCCTTACACTTCCGCTTCCCCGCCGGAACCTTTTCACCGCTGCACCACCCACGGTGCGCACACATTCCGGTCCCCCTGGTGGGCACTTCCGGCTGGCGCCGGTGGCGCTGCTGTCGTTGTCGCCTGTCGCGACAGGGAGGCGGCCCGGCCGTGTCGGGGGCCGCCGGTGGCTGTCGCGATGAGGGTGGGGGCGCTCTGCGCGCGCCCGGGGCCCGGTACCTGCAGGGGAAACGGCCGGGACCTGTTTATTACGTGGTTACCACGGACAAGTGAGAGAGGATCCATACTTTTTTTTTTTTTTTTTGGATGTTGAAAATTCCCACATTTCCGCCCAAACTCACTGCGGGTTTTCCTGCAGAGCCTCCTGGAAGGGAAAAACGGCCTGGAACTGAGGATTTGGAGATTATGGAGGATTTAGGGTGTATGGAGGATTTGGGGTTTTTTGGGATTTGAGTTTCTTGTGATTATGGATTTTTGAGGAGGATTTGGGGATTTTTGGAGTTCGGGTGTTTTTGGGATTTGAAGATTGTTTGGGATAGCGGCGTGTTTGAGATTTGGAGTTTTTTGGGTTTGGGGTTTTTTGAGAGTGGAATATGGGGTTTGGTGTTGGATTTTGGTTTTTGAGGAGATTAGAGGTTTTTGGGGCATTTGGGGATTTTTGGGATTTGGGGTTTTTTTGGGATTTTGAGGGAGTTTTCACAGAATTCACAGAATCTCTGGGTTAGAAGAGACCTTCAACATCATCGAGTCCACCCTGCCCTAACAGCTGAACTAGACGATAACACCGAGTTACATCCAGTCTTTTTTTAAACACATCCAGGGATGGTGACTCCACCACCTCCCTGGGCAGACCATTTCAGTACTTGACCACTCTTTCTATGAAAAACTTTTCCTAATTTCCATCCTAATTTTCCATTGATGCAGCTTGAGGTGCTCATGCACCTCAACGTCCTCCCTAAATTCAGTGGCCAGAACTGGACACAGCACTCAAGGTGTTGTCTGTTCCCTGTGCTGCGTGCATTGGTGGGCAGGCACCTCAGCTGGGCTACTGATTTTCAGCCTTACCACCCTTGGGGCTGCTTCCAGACAGCCCAGCTGCATCCCCTTCCCCCTTCAAACCTCATTTAAAGTCCTCTCAATGAGGTCTGCCAGTTCATGAGCTACAAACGTTCTGCCCTTAACAGAGAGATTGATCCCCTCTGGTTCCAGCAGGGCAGGTGCCATAAAAGTTGTCCCACAATCAAAGAATCTGAAATTTTGCCCATGACACTGACCCTTGAGTTACTTTTTAATGATGGGAGTTCTCCTCTTCCTTTCACCATTTATCTCAGCCACCTGAGAGGTACTTAGGGAAAGACCACCTGTGCTCCTGTCCTATCAACCTCTTGACCCAGTGCCCTCAACTCCCTTTTAAATGCCCTGATGCTTCTCTTTTCCATCTCATCACTGCCAGCCTGGAGTATCAGCAGTGGGTAATAATCAGAGGGCTGGATCAGCCCAGGGAGTCTCTCAGTGATATCCTGTACCTGGGCCCCAGGGAGGCAGCACAGCTCCCTGTGGGATGGGTCCTGTCCACATGTGGGGCCCTTTGTTCCCCTCAAAAGGGAGTCACCCACCACAATTACCCTTCTTTTCATTTTGATGTCGGAGGAGTTGATCTGTCTTTCAGATGAATCATAATTGGGAGGCTCACTGGGCAGATCATTTTCATCTAAATCATCTAAATCATCTGGCTGACTCACTAGATCCAGGGCCTCAGACCTGTTATGAAGTGACACCTGGCTAAGGGATGGAAGTCGGGAGGAATTATTATTATTATTATTATTATTATTATTATTATTATTATTATTATTATTATTATTATTATTATTATTACTTTCATTATTATTACTTTTACTATTATTATTATTGCTTTTATTATTACCTTCTGGAGCAGGGACCCATTTGGATTCCCTTTCCATCTACCAGGTGCTCCCTTAGTGCCTGACAATAGGAGGTTTGGAGTCCTTTGCCTCTTGGTGGGCCTCCCTCAAAGACAGAAGGGCTGAACTGCAGGACACCCCCAAAAACCCTAGAATCCCCCTATTCTAAGTCCCCATTCCAGCACCCCTCAAAACCACCCTAAAGACACCTCCAGCAGCCTAAAAACCACTCTCAAAGACACCCTAAAAGCCCCAAGACCCCCCTAAACCAATCCCTCTCATTCCATGGTACCCCTAAGTCACCCCAAAGAGACCCTCAGCAACCCTGAACCACCTCCAGGACCCCCTCAGCCCCCCCAATGACCCCCCAAGAACCCTCAGACCCTCCCCCTCAAAACAATCCACTCACATTCCAGGGACACCCTAAACCAACCCAAGGACCTCCTCAGACCCCAAAACGACCCCAAGGACATCCCAAAAAGCTCCCGGACCCCCCTAAGCCAAACCCCTACATTTCGAACGCCCGCAAAACGCTCTAAAGACACCCCAAGCACCGCAAAACCACCATGGGGACGCCCAAACCAGCAACTCCCCCAGTTCCAGAGATTTCCCTCAGGAACTTCCCCCTTCCCCTCTCACAAATCTCCGCCGCGGCCCCTCAGGAGCCCCTGGCTGGGTTTCCGCCGCCGTTCCCGCAGGAATTCCGCTTCCCAGCGCTTCAGCGGCACCTGCAGCCCCTGCTGCCGCTCCATGGCCGCGGAAACCGGGATCGAGAATCTGGGATCTGTAACTGGGATCGAGGTTTGGGATGAGGGATCGGGATCGGGATGGAGGGAGGCACAGCAGGGATCCCAGAGTCGCCTCAGACCGAACCTCCCGCTCCCGCCCAGCGCCTGCCAAAACAAAGGCAGGGATTAGTGATAGACAGCGATGTGAGCAAAGGGAAAGTCGGGATGTTAAAGCGTCCGCGCATGTACCTCTTGAGCCAATGAGAATTTAGTAAAGCAATGACGGACAGCTGCAGTAGCCAATTAAAAGAAAAGGCTCCGCCTGTTAGGTGGGTCTCGCTCGCTGATTAGGTGCTGCAACGCGCAGACACGGAAGTGGAGCTTCCATACGGGCTGGGGGAGAGTAGGGGCTGCGAGCTGGAGGTTGGGGGGTCGCCATGTTGGGGGAGGTGGCGGCGCCGGTTTTGGGGATCCCTGAGGGGACTTGAGGATAATTGGGGGATCCTTTTGGCAATTGCGAGTTTCCCGGAGGGGTTTGGGATCCTGGGGGGATTTTTCAGGTAGCCCTAGTGGGGTGAGGGTACTCTGGGATCCCTTTCTCAGGGAGGTGGGCTGAGGGTACCCTCACAACACCGCCCCCACCTCCTCCCACAGCTTCTCTTTTCTTCGGGATATCTTTGGATTCGGAGTTCTGGAATTCTCCCCTGGTTCCTCCCCATCCTGGGGCTCCTTTTAATTTCACCTAATTTCCCAGCGCCCCAGAATCCATGGATTCTCTCCTTTTCCTCTGCGCCCGCCGCATTGTCGCCCAGAGCCCTCTTCCCGCCCTTCCCCCCCATCTCTATCCCGCCCTGTTCCAAGCGGCATTCCTGGATGGAAGGCCCCTGGTCCTGCGGGATTTAGTGGACACTTGGCCCTTCCCAGTGCTCCAATTCCAGCGGCTCGTGGGGCAGCGGGAGCTGCTCAGGGATCGTACCTGCATTGACTGTGTCGAGGCCGTCATCCAGGCCGTGGTAGCGCAGATCAAGCGGGAGCTGGATGAGCCCGGCTGCCATTCCAGGTGGGTTTTGGGAATTCCAGCATGGCCACAACCTCCATTCCTCCAATTCCTCCATGCATCCTTGCGTGTTTTTCTGATGATTTTTTCTGTGTTTTCCAGCCTGCGTGTGCTGGACATGACCAGACTCTCAGATTCCGTGTCCGGCTGTACTCCTGCCGCATTGACCAGCTGGTCCAGCACCGAGGCTTTGGCCAAGGCTTGCGTGGAGCTGTCCAAGCACGAGCCAGAATTCCCGAGACGTACATCCAAGCGGCTCAAAGGCCGCTCTGGGGCCGCCACAGCTGCTCTGCGGGCTCCAGGCGTGGACGTCCACGCCGACCTTGTAGTTAACAGAAGGTCCTATGGGATCCTGCGTGATGCACTTCAGGCCGGAGCTGCTGGCCCGCTGCGCCTCAAGTGCCACGAATTCCAAGCAAAGTACATCTCAGCATACGAGATCTTGACTTTGTTGAAATCTCTGGATCCTTCATGTGTTCGGAGGGTGGATCTGCACTTCCGGAATTTGGGATTGAACGGGCTCTTGGTTATCCTGCCACACCTCTCACGCTTCCCAGAGCTGCGCAGCCTCAAGCTACAGCACAGCAAGGTGGACGTGAGGCACCTGACAACGGAATCGGACATCAGAATCCTCTGCGTGGCCAGAAAGCTGGGAATGCTGACCAGCCTCCGGGAGCTCAACCTGGGATCCTCCCGGCTCTCTGGGAATCTGCGCCAGATCCTCTGGTGAGTTCCCCTCGGAGAGAGGCCTTCACACACTCCAGGGGTATTCCCCAGGGTTGGACTCGGGGATCTTGGGGGTCTTTTCCATCCTGAAGGATCCATTGACTCTAGGAATTCATTATCCCAATATTCCCATGATCACGTGATTGCTTTATCCCAGTAGTTCATGACTCAGTTATTCCATCATCCCATAATTCCATGATCTCAAAATTCCATAATTCCAGTATTCTCAAAGGCTGAACTTCAGGATCTTGGAGATCTTCTCCGATCTTAGTGACCCCATGATTCCAGGATTTCATTATCCCAATAGTCCCATGATTCCTTTATCCCAATCCTTGATTCAATAATTCCAAAAGTTTGAGCTTGATGGTCCCTGAGATCTTTTCCAACCTTAGTGATCCCAGGTTCCCATGATCCCAATGGTCCAGGACTTCATGATTCCATGATCCCACAATTCCATGATTCTCAAACTTTGAACTTGATGGTGTTGGAGATTTTGCCCCATCTCAGTGTTTACATTATTCTGTGATTCCATGACGCCGTAATTCCAAAATCCCAGGGTCTTCCGAAGTCAAAATTGATGGTCTGAGAGACCTTTCCAAACCTCAGCCATTCCATAACTCCATCCCCTTTTCATTAAAAATTCCAATATTTGCAATGGTCAAACTCTATGAGTCTTGGAGATATTTCCCAACTTAAGTCATTCCATCATTCCATGGTTCCATGATCCTTTAATTCCATGTTTCTCAAAGCTTGAACTTCATGGTCTCAGAGATTTTGCCCAACCTCAATGGTTCCATTAGTCTGTAATTCCATGATCCCCTAATTCCAAAATTCCAGGATTTTCAGGGGTTGAACTCGATGTTCTTGGAGCTCCTTTCCAGCCTTACCCATCCCACAATCCCACAAGTCCACAGATGCAATCCCAGTTCTCATTCCCTGTGTTTCCCCCAGGGAGTCCTGATATTCCCGTCTCCCACCAATCCTCCCTTGGGCCTCACCTCTCCCTTTTCCCTCTTGCCAGCGACCTCCAGGCTCCATTGGAAAGCTTGGAATTGGCCTTCTGCTCCCTCGTTCCCGCTGACCTCGCCTTCCTCTCCCAAAGCTTCCACGCTCCGGCCCTCAAAAGGTTGGATCTGAGTGGCCACGACATCTCCCAAGGCCTCCTGGAGCCGCTCCGGCTGCTCCTGGAGGAAACCTCGGCCTCGCTGCTGTACCTGGATCTCAGGGAATGCCGCATGGCCGACTCCCACCTGAACGCGCTGCTCCCGATGCTCCGAGGCTGCTCCCACCTGCGCTTCCTGGGACTCTATGGCAATCCCCTGTCCACGGCTGTGCTCAAGGATCTGCTCCAGAAAACCTTGGAGCTGCCGAATCTCCACCAGGTCGTGTATCCCTTCCCGGTGGATTGCTACAAGAGGGAGCCACCGGAATCTAGACGGAATTTTGTAAAGGATAAGGAGCTTTTTGCAGCGGCCAAGGCGGAGTTTTCCCAAATCTTAGCGAATTCCAAAAGAATCGACCTCATTTGGACTTACAACCCCTATGGCCACAGATCCCTGGACTACTTCTCTTTGTGATTTGTGGAAACTTTGGAGGTGGAAAAAGCTCAGAGCTTCCATCGCAGAAAAGTGCCGCCACCTTCTTCCTGAAATCTGAGTGTTTTTTGCCTCATCCCAATGTTTTTCCACCTCATTCCAGTGGTTTTTTCCCTTTCATTTTGGTGCTCTTCTGCCTGGTTTTTTTAGCTTTCCGCCTCATTCCGGTGTTTTTCCACCCCATTCTTAAATTTTTCCCTGGTTTTGTACCTTTTCTGTCACGTTTTGAGGTTTTTCCTTCCCAACCCCTGTATTTCTCCCCCTCATCCCAATATTTTCCCCCCCATCCCAGAATTTTTTCCCCCATTTCATTTTTTTTCCAGCCTGGTGTTTTTTTTAGCCCATCCTGGTATTTTTCTCCCTCATCCTGGTATATTTTCAACCCATTTCATCATTTTTCCAGCTCATCCCAGTGTTTTTCCATAAGGATTGGCTTTGCACGGCCAAATTCCTAGAGATTCCAGGGCTGGATTCCACAGGAAGCAGCCGGATGCTTCTCCTTTGTCCAGCCAATCCTATTGGGAACTGCGGCTATGCCTCCGGAATAAGAATGAAGTCAGAAGAAACCAATCATAGCACAGCTGGAATTATGGAGTAGTAGTTTGAGAAAGGAACAACTCCAGAGATGATTCCAGGGTGCTGGAGTGGAAATTCCCAAAATTCCGTGGTGCATCCAAAGGGAAGCTCATCCTGGAGCTTGATCTTGGGAGTGACCTGTGGATCCATGGAAAAAAGAGCAGATTCCTGGCAGGAATCTCACAGTAGAAAAAAGCCTTTGCAGCAGGATATTCCTGACATGTTGACCCCTTGGAAAAGTTCATCAGGAATTGTCTTCTGTGGGAACGACACATTGGGGAAATCAATGGAAAACTCTTGCTGTGGGATGGATTTGCGTTAGAAAATGCCCTGACCTCAGGATAGATTCACAGAGAAATCCATGGAAAACTACCCTGGGATGTCCCCGGGTCCCATCACTGCTGGAGGGATTGAGGGGAAAGCTGGGAAAGAGTGAACTGGGGAGAAAAAGTTGGATTTGGGGTCTTGTTATCCTGCTCTGATCCCGTTGGAAATAAACTCATCCTATCCCAGATCCTGAGTCTGTCATGCCCGGTCAGGATTTGCTGGGGGATCTTTCCTGATCCTTTTCATGATCCCTGAATCCTCCATTATTTCCTTCATTTCAGCCTTACTTTGGAGTTTTTCCACCTAATCCTCGTAGTTGTCCATCTCATTCTGGGGTCTTTTCACTTTGTACTGCTGTTTTTCCATTTCAGTTTGGCGGGCTTGGCATCCTGGAGTTTTTCCACCTTTTCCCAGTGTTTTTCCTCCTCATCCCAGTGGTTTTCCACCTCATTTTTTCATTTCCTGCCTCATCACAGGATTTTTCCCCCATTCCATTCTTTTCTCCCCTTTATTCTGGTTGTTTTCCTCTGCATTTTGGGTTTTTTTTTTTTTCGCCTTATCCCAATATTTTCCTTCTCATCCTGGTGTTCTTCCAGCTCATCTTGGTATTTTGGGCCTTACTCTTTTCTTTTTCCACCCTTTTTAATTTTTCTATTTCCTCCCTCATCCCAGTGTTTTTCTGCCAAGACATGATGTTTTTCTGCCTCACTTTTGTGGGGTTTTACCACATTTTAGAGATTTCCCTCTAATCCTGGTGGTTTCCTGCCTCATTTTGGTGTTTTACCACTTCTTACCAGTGGTTCTCAACCTAATTTTGGAATTTCAGAGCTCATTCCTTTGGATTTGTTCCTCATGTATTGTGGTTTTTCCCCTCATTTCTCATCTTTACCATCCTCATTTTAGAGCACAATTCGGTATATTTCCCATCATCTGGTGTTTTCCACTAATTTTGGTGTTTTCCCCACATTTTGGTGTTTTGCCCCTCATTGCAGTATTCTCTGCATCATTTTGTTGTCTTTTCCTGCTCATTTAACGTTTTTATCCCTCATCCTGGTACTTTTTCCTTCATCCTGATATTTTCCCACCCCATCCCAGGTGTTTTTCTACCTCACCCCTGTAATTTTTGCCTTGTCCCGATATTCGTCCGCCTCATTTTCCAGCTTTTTCCCTCATCCCGCTGCTTCTCCCGGTGCCTGTGGGGCCCTGGGGGCCTCGAGGGGAAAATGGTGGGAAACCGGGAGTGACGGGGGGCATCTATAGGGGATCTATGAGGGTACACAGCACCAGGAGCCACCTATAGGGGATTTTTAGGGGGCCGCTGAGGATCTGTACAGGTACGAGACCCTATAGGGAAGCTCGGGGGGTTTATACGGCGATCTGGGGCTCTATAAGGTCAGGAGATCTATAGGCACCCTTATTATGGAGGGATCCCCTTTTGGCCCCTTTTATTCCAATTCCGTTTCCTCTCCGGAACCTTTTCATCGCTGCACCACCCGAGGTGCGCACACATTCTGGTCCCCCTGGTGGGCACTTCCGGCCGCTGCTGTCGCTGTCGCCTGTCGCGACAGGGAGGTGGCCCGGCCGTGTCGGGGGTCGCCGGTGGCTGTCGCGATGAGGGTGGGGGCGCTGCTGCGGCTCTGCGCGCGCCGGGGCCCCGGTACCTGCAGGTGCAGCGGCCGGATCCTGCAATCCGCTCGTATTTTTATTACGTGTATCACCGTGGACAGGTGTGGAGAAGACGGTAGATTTTTATTTCTTTTGGAGGTTTTGAAGCTTCAGGATTCCCAGATTTCCGCCCAAACTCACTGCGGGTTTCCTGCCGAGCATCCTTGATGACAGCCAGGAAAAGAAAAATGCCTGGAATTGGGAATTTGGGGATTATGGAGGATTTGGTGTTTTTTGTGACTTGGATTGGGGTATTTTATTGATTTTTGGGAATATGGTTTTTCTAGGGGGATTTAGGTTTTTTGGGAGTTAGGATTTTTTTGGGATTTGGAGTTTTTAGGGTTTGGTGTTTTTTCGGGGTGGAATTAGGTATTTGGGGTTTTCCAGGGGATTTTGGATTTTTGGGCAGATTAGAAGTTTTTTTGGAATTTGAGATTTTTTGAGATTTGGGCTTTTGTAGGATGTGAGGGAGTTTTCACAGAAATTACAGAATCTTACTGGGTTGGAAGAGACATTAAAGATCATCAACTCCAACCCTGCCCCAAGACTTCAACTAAACCATGGCACCAAATGCCACATCCAGTCTTCTCTAAACACATCCAGGGATGGTGACCCCACCACCTCCCTGGCCAGACCATTCCAGTACTTTATCACTCTTTCCATGAAAAACATTTTCCTAATTTCCAACCTAATTTTCCCTTAGCACAGCTTGAGGTTTGTCCTTTGCTTCTGTCAGCTGCTGCCTGGAGAAAGAGACCAACACCACCTGACTACAGCCACCTTTCAGGGAGCTGTAGAGAGTGAGAAGGTCACCCCTGAGTCTCCTTTTCTCCAGGCTCAACAACCCCAGCTCCCTCAGCCGTTCCTCACAGGGTTTCTGTTCCAAGCCCCTCACCAGCCTCGTTGCCTCCTCTGGATGCACTCGAGCGTCTCAACATCCTTCCTAAACTGAGGGGCCAGAACTGGACACAGCACTCAAGGTGTGGCCTCACCAGTGCTGAGTCCGGGGCAAGAATGACCTCCCTGCTCCTGCTGGCCACACCATTCCTGATCCAGGCCAGGGGCCATTGGCCTTCTTGGCCACCAGGGCACACTGCTGGCTCATGTCCAGCTGCTGTCCATCAGTGCCCCCAGGTCCCTTTCTGCCTGGGCACTGTCCAGCCACACTGTCCCCAGCCTGTAACATTCCTGAGGGTTATTGTGGCCAAAATGCAGGACTCAGCACTTGACTTATTAAACTTCATCCCACTGGACTCTGCCCATCCATCCAACCTTTCCAGGTCTCTCCGCAGAGCCCTCCTATTTTCCACATGCTCCCATCTTAGTGTCATCTGCAAATTTATTAATGAAAGACTCACTACCCTCACCCATGCAATCAGTAAAAATATTGAACAGGACTGGCCCCAGCACAGACCCCTGAGGGACACCACTGGTGACTGATCCCCAGCTGGATGCAGCACCTTTCACCAGCACTCTCTGGGCCTGGCCATCCAGCCTGTTCTTAACCCTGCAAAGAGTGCTCCTGTCCAAGCCATGGGCTGCAGCTTTTCCAGGGAATGCTGTGGCAGGCAGTGTCAAAGGCCTTGTTGAAGTCCAGGTACACAACATCCACAGCATTTCCCTCATACAGTAGGTGCTCATCTGGTCATAAAAGGAGACCAGATTGGTAAAACCCGACCTACCCCTCCTAAACCCATGCTGGCTGGGTTTGAATCCCTGGCCATCCTGTAAGTGTGGTGTGATGGCATCAGTATAAACTATTCCATTGCCTCACCAGGCACTGAGGTCAGGCTGACTGGTCTATAATTACTAGGATCCTCCTTCCCCCACTTTTTTGAATGGGTGTCACATTGGCCACCTCCCAGTCATCTGGAACCTCACCGGTGAGGCAGGACTATTGGTAAAGGATGGAGAGCAGCTTTGCCAGCTCATCTGCCAGCTCCTTCATCAGCCTGGGGTGGATCCCATCTGGTCTTGTAGATTTATGAACATCCAATCAGCTCTGCAGTTCTCTGACTGCCTCCTCCTGGGAAACAGGGGGACCATTCTGCTCCCTGACACCATCAACCAAACCAAGAGCACAGCTGTCATCAAGGCAAATTGTTTTCCCATTAAAAACTGAGGCAAAGAAGGCGTTAAGCACCTCTGCCTTCTCCTCCTCTTCAGTTACTAAGTTTCCTCCCTCATCCAATAAAGAACAAAGGTTGGTCTTACCCTTTCTTTTTCCATTAATGTATTTGTAAAAACATTTTTGTTATCTTTTACAAAAGTCACCATTTTAAGTTCAAACTGAGCTTTGGTCTCCCTCGTTTTTTCCTGCATGCTCTAGCAGCCTCCTTAAATACCTCCTGAGAGACCTGACCCTCCTTCCAAGGATGGTACATTCTCTTTATAGTCTGAAGTTTCTTCCAAACCTCCATGCCCATCCAGACTGGATGTTTGCCTCGTCAACTCGTCTTTGGGCATACAGGGACCTGTGTGTTCCTGTAACCTCAAGATTTATGTTTTGAACCACGCCCACCTTTCCTAGATTCCTTTGTGTTTCAGGGCTGCTTCCCAAGGAAATCTCTGAATTAGTCTCCTAAATAGGTGAAAGTCTGCCCTCCAGAATCTAATGTAAAAGTCTTATTGATACTCCTCCTGATTTCACCAAATATTGAGAACTCTGTAATTTCATGATCCCTGTGCCCCAAGCAGCCTCCAACCACCACATGTCCCACCAGCCCATCTCTATTTACAAACAACTGATCTAACATAGTCCCTCCCCTGGTGGGCTCACCCACCAACTGCAACAAAAAGTTGTCCTCCACACACTGCAAAAATTTCCTGGACTGCCTTTTTTTGGCTGTATTAACTTCCCAGCAGATGTCTGGCAGGTTGAAGTCCAAGAATAAGGGCTGATGATCTTGAAACATTCTCCAGCTGCTTAAAAAATAAGTTGTTCACCTCTTCTTCCTGGTTGGGTGGATGGAAGAGACTCCCAGTAGGATGTCAGCCTTGGTGGCCTTGCCCTTAATTCTTACCCACAGGCATTCAGCTCCATTGTCATCAGTTTCAATACCCATGGCATCAAAAGCCTCCCTAATTTAAAGGGCCACCCCTCCACCTCTTCTCCTTTTTCTGTTTCTTCTGACGAGTTTGTAGCCATGCAGTGCAGCACCCCAGCTGTGTGAGTCATCCCACCATGTTTCTGTGATGGTGACTACGTGACAACTCTGCTGTTGCACAGTGGCCTCCAGCTCTTCTTGTCTGTTCCCTGTGCTGCGTGCATTGGTGTACAGGCACCTCAGCTGGGCTACTGATTTCACCCCTAACTCAGCCTTACCACCCTTGGGGCTGCTTCCAGACAGCCCAGCTGCATCCCCTTCCCCCTTCAAACCTCATTTAAAGTCCTCTCAATGAGGTCTGCCAGTTCATAAGCTACAAACCTTCTGCCCTTAACAGAGAGATGGATCCACTCTGGTTCCAGCAGGGCAGGTGCCATAAAAGTTGCCCCACGATCAAAGAATTTGAAATTTTGCCCATGACACTGACCCTTGAGTTACTTGTTAATGATGGGAGTTCTTCTCCTCCTTTCCTTTCTCCTCTTCCTTTTTCCTCTTCCTTTATCTCAGCCACCTAAGGTACTGAGGAAAAGACCACCTGTGCTCCTGTCCTATCAACCTCTTGACCCAGTGCCCTCAAGTCCCTTTTAATTGCCCTGATGCTCCTCTTTTCCATCTCATCACTGCCAGCCTGGAGTATCAGCAGTGGGTAATAATCAGAGGGCTGGATCAGCCCAGGGAGTCTCTCAGTGATATCCTGTACCTGGGCCCCAGGGAGGCAGCACAGCTCCCTGTGGGATGGGTCCTGTCCACATGTGGGGCCCTTTGTTCCCCTCAGAAGGGAGTCACCCACCAAAATTACCCTTCTTTTCTTTTTGGTGTCAGAGGAGCTGATTTCATAATTGGGAGGCTCACTGGGCAGATCATTTTCATCTAAATCATCTAAATCATCTGGCTGACTCACTAGATCCAGGGCCTCAGACCTGTTATAAAGTGGCACCTGGCCAGGGGTTGGGAGTTGGGAGGAATTCTCCTTCTCCTTCTTCTGTTTCTTCTCCTTCTTGTTAATATTAATATTAATATTAATATTAATATTAATATTAATATTAATATTAATATTAATATTAATATTAATATTAATATTAATATTAATATTAATATTAATATTATTACTACCTTCTGGAGCAGGGACCCATTTGCACTCCCCTTCGTCTCCCAGGTGCCCTCTAATTGCCTGACACTGGGAAGTTTGGGAGTCCTCTGCCTCTTGGTAGCACTCCCTCAAAAATGGAAGGGCTAAACTCCACCAATCTATTTCCCTTTCATATTCCCTGACACTCCTTATTCTTTCAACTTCCTAAACTCAGCCACCAGTGAAAGGAGATCGTTCAGCTGTTCACACCGCAGACCCCTGGAACCACTGATCAGCTCAAACACTGCAGGCAGGAACGGCTCTGCACAGACTCATCCTTTTCTGAGGGTTCCATTTGGTTACACGCACTTGTACCAACCCCAGTTTTCCATTGTGTAAAAACCATTCCTAACAGAAACCCCAAAACCAAGTGGGCAATAGAAACACAGCAAACAGCACACAGCAAACCTCACTAGTGTGAAAACCTGCAGCCCTGCCTGCTCGCCCTGCCTGCGCCAACTGCCGTGCAAAAACTGCCGAGCCACGGCCCTGTTTGCCTGCTCTGGGTCACTCCAAAAAGCCCCAGGACCCCCTGAAGCAAACCTGCCCCATTGCAGGGACTCCCTAAACCACCCCAAAGACCTCCACAGCACCCAAAAAAACACTCTCAAGGATATTCCAAAAACACCCAGTACCCTCTCAATCCCCCTCATATCAGGGATCTCCACCCAAAGGGAACCCTGGTACCCCAAAACCACCTCAAGGACCCCCTCAGCCACGCCAAGAACACCCCAAAAATCCTAGTACCCACCAATGCCACTCACTCCAGGGATTGCCTAACAATCCCAAAGACTCTCGCAGACCCCCTAGAATACTTCAGGAAGCCCCAAAAATGACCTCTCCCATTCCAGGGACACCCCAAAAATGCTCAGAACCCCCCTAAACCAATCTTGCCCCATTCCAGGGCATCCCAAACCCAGGTCAAAGACAAAAAACAAGCCCAAGGACACCCCAAAAGGCTCAGGACCCCCTGGACCAAACTCCCTCATTGCAGGGATCCTCTAAACCACACTGGAAATCCCAAAGCCAACTGTAGGAGCCCCACAACCACTTCAAAGTCATGCCAGAAATCCCCAGGACCTCCCCTAAAACAAATCTGTCCCATTCCGGGGACTCCCTAAGGAACTGAAGGAGCTCCTCAGACCCCAAAATGACCCCAAAACACCCCAAGAAAACCCAGGACTCCCCTAAACCAAATCCCCCCTATTTCCAAACCCCTTAAAACCACTCGAAAGAACCCCCCCCAGCAATCCAAAAGCAACCAAGAGACAACCCCAGTACCCCAAAAACCTCTCCAAAGACACCTAAAAAGTCTCAGGACCCTCCTAAATCAACTCCCCCACCTTGTCTGAAACTAATGAGAGTTATATAAAACAATGACAGACAGCTGCGTAGGCCAAGTACAAGTAAAGAACCCGCCCCCTGGGTGGGTCTCGCTCGCTGATTGGCTGCTGCAATGCGCAGACACGGAAGTGGAGCTTCCGTTCGGGCTGCGGGCGAGTTGGGGCTCCGGGCGGGCGATGAGTGGGGGTCGCCATGCTGGGGAGGGCGGCACCTCTTTTGGGGATCCCTGAGGGGACTTTGGGATGATTTGCGGATCCCGGTGGGAATTTCGAAATTTACGGAGAGGTTTGCGATCCTTGAGAGATTTTGGGATGGCCTGGGTGGGATGCGGGTACGCCGGGTGACCCTTTTAGGGAGCTGCGCTGGGGGTACCCTCACAAAACCGCCCTCACCTTCTCCCACACCTTCCCTATTATTCGGGATATCTTTGGATTTGGGTATTCCCTGGAATTCTCCTCCACTTCCTCCTCATCCTGGGAGTCCTCCCAATTTCACCTAATTCCCACAACCCCCCAGAATCCATGGATTCTCTCCTTTTCCTCTGTGCCCGCCGCGTCGTCGCCCAGCGCCCTCTTCCCGCCCTTCCTGCCGATCTCTATCCCGTCCTTTTCCAAGCGGCATTCCTGGATGGAAGACCCCTGGTCCTGCGGGATTTGGTGGCCACTTGGCCTTTCCCGGTGCTGAACTTGCAGCGGCTCGTGGGGC
This sequence comes from Oenanthe melanoleuca, assembly GCF_029582105.1. NCBI lineage: Eukaryota > Metazoa > Chordata > Aves > Passeriformes > Muscicapidae > Oenanthe > Oenanthe melanoleuca. Next base: position 59,442 of record NW_026612690.1, read on the forward strand.
ACCGGGAGCTGCTCCGGGATCATCCCTGCAAGCTCTGTGTCCAGGCCGTCATCCTGGCCGTGGTGGCGCAGCTCCGGCGGGAACTGGAAGAGCCCGGCTGCCATTCCAGGTGGGTTTTGGGAATTCCAGCATGGCTACAACCTCCATCCCTCCAATTCCTCCATCCATTCTTGTGGGTTTTCCTGATGGTTTGTTATTGCTGGGTTAAGAACTGCCTGGATGTCCAGGCCCAGAGAGTGGTAGTGAACGGTGCTGCGTCCAGCTGTGGATCAGTCACCAGTGGTGTCCCGAATGGTCTGTGCTTGGGCCAGTTCTGTTCAATATTTTTATTGATGACATGGATGGGGGTATTGAGTCTTTCATTAGTAAATAGACACTGAGCTGGGAGCATGTGTCGATCTGGTGGAAGTAAGAAGGGCTCTGCAGAGAGGCCTGGAACGGTTGGATGGATGGGCAGAGTCCAGTGGGATGAAGTTGAATATGCCCAAGTGCTGAGTCCTGCATTTTGGCCACAATAAACCCCTGCAATGTTACAGGCAGAAAGGGACCTGGGGGCACTGATGGACAGCAGCTGGACATGAGCCAGCAGTGTGCCCTGGTGGCCAAGAAGGCCAATGGCCCCTGGCCTGGATCAGGAATGGTGTGGCCAGCAGGAGCAGGGAGGTCATTCTTGCCCTGGACTCAGCACTGGTGAAGCCACACTGAGTGCTGTGTCCAGTTCTGGGCTGTCAGTTTAGGAAGGATGTTGAGACGCTCGAGCGCGTCCAGAGGAGGCAACGAGGCTGGTGAGGGGCTTGGAACACAAACCCTGTGAGGAACGGCTGAGGGAGCTGGGGTTGTTGAGCCTGGAGAAAAGGAGACTTAGGGGTGACCTTATCACTCTCTACAGCTCCCTGAAAGGTGGCTGTGGTCAGGTGGGGTTGGTCTCTTTCTCCAGGCAGCAGCTGACAGAAGCAAAGGACAAGCCTCAAGCTGTGCTAAGGGAAAATTAGGTTGGAAATTAGGAAGAAGTTTTTCATGGACAGAGTGATCAAGTACTGGAATGGTCTGCCCAGTGTAGTGGTGGAGTCACCATCCCGGAAGTGTTTAAAAAAGACTAGATGTGGCACTTGGTACCATGGTCTAGTTGAGGTGTTAGGGAATGGGTTGGACTAGGTGATCTTGAATGTCTCTTCCAACGCAGTGTTTCTGTGAATTATTCCTGTGTCTTCAGCCTGCGTGTGCTGGACATGACTGGACTCCCGGATTCCACATCCGGCCACGTTCCGGACAGGATGAGCGTCTGGTCTGGCACTGTGGCTTTGGCCAAAGCTTGCATGGAGGTGTCCAAGCACCAGCGGGAATTCCAGCGGCGTGGATCCAAGCGGCACAAAGGCCTCTCTGGAGATGACAGGGCCACAGCCACTCCGCGGGCCCTGGGCATTGCCATCCATGCTGACCTGTTCGTCAACGGAACGTCCTATGGGATCCTGCGTGACGCGCTCCAGACCAGAGCCGCTGGCCCACTGCGCCTCAAGTGCCGGGAATTCCAAGCGGAAGAACTCTCGGCATCTGGGATCGTGACTTTGTTGGAATCTCTGGATCCTTCCTGTCTGCGGAGGGTGGATCTGCGCTTCAATAATTTGGGATTGAATGGGCTTTCAGTGATCCTGCCGCACCTCTCGCGCTTCCCAGAGCTGTGCAGCCTCAAGCTCCAGTACAGCAACGTGGACGTGCGGCGCCTGACTCCGGAAACAGCCGTCGGGATCCGCTGCCTGGCTGGGCAGCTGGGAATGTTGCCCAGCCTCCGGGAGCTCAACCTGGGATCCTCCAGGCTCTCAGGAAATCTACGACAGATCCTTGGGTGAGTTCCCCACTGAGTGGGGCCTTCCTGTTCTCCAGGGTTATTCCCAAGGGTTGGGCTTGGGGATCTTGTGGGTCTTTTCCAATCTCAGTGATCCCATGATTCCAGGATTTCCTTATGTCAATATTCCCATGATCCCATTATTCCATTTTCCCAATTCATGATCCCAAAATTCTATGATTCCTGATTCCATGAGCCTGAGTTGGGGCTCACTGGGTCTTGATGGTCTTTTCCAGCCCGAATGATCCATTGATTCCAAGAATTCATTATCCCAGTGTTCCCAATATCCTGTGATTCTGGTTTCCCAATAGCTCATGAGACTCAATTATTCTGTCATCCCATAATTCCGTGATCCCATAATTCCACGATTCCAGAATTCCCAAAGGCTGAACCTGACATTCTTGGAGGTCTTTTCCAATCTTAATGATCCTGGGTTCCCATGATCCCATTATCCCAATAGACCGTGACTTCATGATTCCATGATCCATAACTGTGTGATTTTCTAATTCCATGATCCCATAATTCTATGATGCCAGAATTCCTAGAATTTGGCCTTCATGATATTGAGGCCTTTTCCAACTTCAATGGCTCCATGATGCCGTAACTCCATGATCCCATAACTCCATCACTCCCTGATCCCAATATCCCACGATCCCATAATTCAATCACTCTGTCATCCCAAGACACTGTAACTCCACAATTCCACAATTCCCGAGCTCCATGTTCCCATAATTCCACGATTCTCAAACCTTGAACTTGATGATATCAGAGACCTTTCCCAACCTCAGCCATTCCATAACTCCTTGACCCCATAATTCCAAAATCCCAGGATTTTCAGGTAGCGAACTTGATGTTCTTGGAGTTGTTTCCCAACTTCAGCCATTCCATAATTCCACATTTTGATTCCACAATTCCATGACGCCTTGATGCCATAATTCCATGGGTCTCAAACCTTGAACTTGATGTTCTTGGAGACTTTTCCCAACTTCAGCCATTCCAGCCATTCCATAATTCCCCAATTTGATTCCACAATTCCATGATTCCTTGACCCCATAATTCTATGATTCTCAAACCTTGAACTTGATGGTGTCAGAGACTTTTCTCAACCTTAGCCATTCCATAACTCCATGATCTCATCATTCCAAATTCCCATGATTTTCAGAGGTCAAACTTGATGTTCTTGGAGACCTTTCCCAACGTGAGTAATTTCATAACTCCATGATCTCATAATTAAAAAATCTCAGGATTTTCAGGAGTCAAACTCGATTGTCTTGGACCTCTTTCCCAACCTTACCCATCCCACAATCCTCCGACTCTACAGATGCAATCACAGCTCTCATTCCCTGCCTTTCCCCCAGGAATCCAAACATTTCCTGCTCCCACCAATCCTCCCTTGGCCCTCACCTCTACCTTTTCCCTCCTGCCAGTGACCTCAGGGCTCCGTTAGAAAGCTTGGAATTGGCCTTCTGTTCCCTCGTTCCTGCCGACCTTGCCTTCCTCTCCCAAAGCTTCCACGCTCCGGCCCTCAAAAAGTTGGATCTAAGTGGCCACAACATCTCCCAAGGCCTCCTGGAGCCGCTCCGGCTGCTCCTGGAGGAAACCTCAGCCTCGCTGCTGCACCTGGATCTCATGGAATGCCGCATGGCCGACTCCCACCTGGACGCGCTGCTCCCGACGCTCCGGCGCTGCTCCTGCCTGCGCTTCCTGGGACTCTACGGCAATCGCCTGTCCATGGCCGCGCTCAAGGATCTGCTCCAGAAAACCTTGGAACTGCCAGATCTCCACCTGGTTGTCTATCCTTACCCAATGGATTGCTGCAAACCGGAGCCACCAGCAGAATCCGGTTGGAATTTTGAAGAGGTCATGGATGAGGAACTTTTGGCGGTGGCCAAGGCGGAATTTAACCAAATCTTGGAGAATTCCAGGAGAACCAACCTTATCTGGACTTACAACCCCTATGGCCACAGAGACCTGGACTACTTCTCCTTGTGATTTGAGAAAAGCTTGGAGCCTCCATCATAGAAAAGCATCACCATCTCCTTCCCGAAATCCGGGAGTTTTCAGCCTCATCCCAGTGCTTTGCCACCTCATTCCAGTGGAATTTTCTCTTTATTTCAATGGTTTTCTGCCTGGTTTTGTTATTTTTCTGTCTCATCCTGCTGTTTTATGTCTTATTTCAGGGTGTTTTTACCCCATCCCAATATTTTCCCCCTGATCCCAGTATTTTTCTTCCTCATTTTGGTGTTTTCCTGCCTCATCCCAATGTTTTTCCACCTTATTTTTATATTTTCCCCCTCATCCTGGAATTTTTCCACCCCATTTTGGTGTCTTTCCCACCCTGATCCCAATGTTTTTCCTTCATGTCCCGCTCTTTGCCCAGAATTTTTATTGCCACATCCAGTGGGAAAAACCCCCAGAATTCCCTTAATTCCCATGGGATATTAATTATTGTTAGTTAATTATTAATAATTATTGATTAATAAGACACCACTGCTGAAATTTCATGCAAATCCCTCCCAAATTCCCAAATCCTTGGTTCCAAATCCCCAAATTCTTGATCCAAAATTTCCAAATCCCCAAATCCTTGATCCCAAATTCTTAAATCCTTCTTCCCAGTTCCCTAAATCCTTCATCCAAATTCCCCAGATCCTTCATTCCATATCCCCAAATCCTTCATCCCAAATCCTTGATCCCGAATCCTTGCAACAAGGAATTGACAGAGCAACTTCCAGTCTTTTTTTGGGAGGATTTTTACCAGAAAACCGCGGAGTTCGGCTGCCTGGAATTTTGGGGTGCTCCAATTCTTTGGGAATAGGTTGGGAATCTCCCATTCCTGGGGGAATAACTGGGGATTCCAATTTTGGATAAGACAAAATTCCTTTTCAAGAACTGACAGACTCAACCTCCAATCCTGATTTTTCTGCCCGCAGAATTCCCAACAATTCCCCGGAGAGCCGATACTTCCTCCCTTCCCACAAAAAATGCGTCGGCGGCTTTTCCGGCCCTTCCTCAAACTGGAATTCCGAGCTCCACTCGGATGCCAGCGCCGAACGCACCAACCCAACTCCTCCGGCTCTTTCCGGAGCCGGGTGATAAAGCCGCCCATTTTCTGGGAATACCGCCAGCATTCCCGGCTGGAATGGCACCGTCAGCTTGGAGCCGCCTCCACAGTAGGAAAGGAGGGAATTCCCGTCGGATCCGGGCAGGATTTGGGTGAAAACCACAGGAACGTCAGCACAGCGCAGGAAATTCCGTTCCCGGCCGCAGCGGGAAAGGAACGGGAATTCCGCCTGGTAGCGCCCGCTCCGGTTCCGCTCCAGGTGCTTGAAGAAGAAAGAGAGGAATCCAACGTCTGTTGGGATGGAGAAATTAATGGATTAATGCTCTTGGAATTCGGGGAATTCTGGGATGGTTGATTAAAGAGGCTTTTCCCGATTTTTTTTTTTTTTTTTATTCCCAGATATTTCCTAGTGTTTTTCTGGTGGTTTTTGGAGTTGTCGTGGAGTTTTTTAGGATTTTTCCCAGGAATTTTAAGGATTTGGGAAAGAGATTAGGGAAAAGAGGAACTAGAAAGAGGAAATGCAACTTAAAATTAATTTTCATTAATAAAATTAGTTTCTTAATTAATTAATTATTAATTAATGATGGAATTTCTTCATTAATTAAGGAACTTTTTCATTAATTAAGGAACTTTTAAATTATTTAAAGAATTTAATAATTAAGGATTTAATTTAGGAAGGAATAATTATTAGGGAATAATACATTATTGAATGATTTATTTGCAAATCAGGGATTTTCCAGGAATTTTAGGGATTTTGGAAATGGATGAAGGAAAAGAGGAATTGGGAAGAGGAAATGCTTCCTTTTTCTAATTAAAAAAAGATTTCTCAATTAATGAAGGAATTTTGTAATTAATTAAGGAATTCATTAAATAAGGATTTTTTTCATTATTTAAAGAATTCCTTAATTAATTAGGGAATTTAATAATTAAGGAGTTAATTGAATCAGGGAATTAATAATTAATTAGGGAATGATTCATCAATGAGATTAATATGCAAATTAGCAGTTTTCCAGGAATTTTAGGGATTAGGGAAAGGTATAAAGGAAAAGAGGAACTGGGATGAAGAAATGCTTCCTAAAATTAATTTTTCTAATTAAAAATAGATTTCTTAATTAATTGAGGGAATTTCTTAATTAATTAAGGGATTTCTTCATTCATTAAATAATGCTTTCATTATTTATCAAATTTCTTAAGTAGTTAAGGAATTTAATAATTAGGGAATTTAATTAATGAAGGAATGATTCATTAATTAGGGAATGATTCATTAATGAGGGATTCATAAGCAAAAACAAGATTTTCAAGAAATTTTAGAGATTTGGGAAAGGGATGAGGGAAAAAAGGAATTGGGAAAGAGAAATGCTTCCTAAAATTAATTTTTAAAATTAAAAACAGATTTCTTATTTAATGAGGGAATTTCTTAATTAATTAAGACATTTTTAATTAATTAAGGAATTTAATAATTTGGGAATTTAATGAATGAGGGAATGATTATTGATTAAGGAACAAGGTATTAATGAGGTATTAATTTGCAAATTAGGGGCTCCCACCTTTCCTGTCCCTTTCCAAGACCCAACACCCCCCCCCAAATTAAAGATTAAACCCTAATTAAGGCTTAAATCCCAATTAACAATCCAATCCTAATTAATAACCAGGTCCTAATTAACAACAGGATGCTAATTAGGGACTTACCTTTGAAGCAGGTGACGAAGTTCTTGACTTTGGAGTCATCCAGGAAAAGCTGCAGAAAAAAGCAGGAAAAAGCCTCAAAACGCTTGAGTTTTCCCAGACATATCCCAGATTTTTCACTGGGATAGTTTTGGGGTCCATCTTGAATCCCTCTGCCATCTTTTCAGCGGGATCCAGCCAGGATTTGCTTTTTGGGATTTTTCTGGGATCTGCTCTGAGTCCATGGAAAGGTTTTTTTGGGATCACTCTGGAATCTGAGTGGGATTTGTCTGGAATTGGACTGGGATCTGTGCAGGATCCATCCAGGCTATATTTGTGATCTGTCTGGATTTAATCTGGGTTTAATCCAGGTTTAATCTGGGATCTGGCCACAGTCCTACTGGGATTCATCTGATATCCATCCAGGATCCACCCAGCTTCTCCCTGGGATTTTTTTATTCTCTCTGGGATCTGCCCAGAATCCAGGCGGGATATCCCCAGGATTCGTTCACAGTTCCCTCAACCCCTATCTAAGCCCTGTATATCCCCTACTGATTCCCTACTAATCTCAAATAATTCCCTATATATGCCCTGGAGATCCCCTATAGATCCCAAATATATCTCCTATAAATCCCCTGTAGATCCCCTATAGATCCCAAATATATCGCCTATAAATCCCCTGTAGATCCCTCATAAATCCCCTTTTGATCGCCTGTAGTTCCCCTTTTGATCCCAAATAAATCCACTGTAAATGCCCTATAAATCCCCTGTAAGTGCCCTATAGATCCTCCCTCACCTGTCCATGGTGATCCACGTAATAAAAATACTCGCGAGTTCTAGGCCCCGGCCGCTGCCCCTGCAGGTACCGGGGCCCCGGGCGCGCGCAGAGCCGCAGCAGCGCCCCCACCCTCATCGCGACAGCCACCGGCGACCCCCGACACGGCCGGGCCACCTCCCTGTCGCCCGAGGTGACAGTGACAGCAGCGCCACCGGCGCCAGCCGGAAGTGCCCACTAGGGGGACCGGAATGTGTGCGCACCGTGGCTGGTGCAGCGGTGAAAAGGTTCCGGAGAGGAAACGAAAGTGGAAGGAGAGGGTCCGGGAGAACGTCCCGCCGCTATAGGGGCACCTATACATCTCCAGACCTTATAGAACCCCCCAGACCGCCACATAGACCCCCCAGAGCTTCCCTATAGGGTCTCGTACCTGTACAGATCCTCAGCGGCCCCTTAAAAATCTCCTATGGGCGGCTCGTGGCCCTGCGTGCCCTCATAGATCCCCTATAGATCCCTTTACCCTCTGTTTCCCGCCATTTTCCCCTCAGGGCCCCACAGTCACCGGGAGAAGCAGCGGGACGAGGGAAAAAATTGGAAAATGAGGCGGGAACATATCGGGATGCAGGAAAAACCACCGGGATGAGGTAGAGAAACACCTGGTATGGGGTGGAAAAATAACGGGATGAGTGACAAAAATACCAGGATGAGGGGGAAAAAAATGTTAAATGAGGGGAAAACCAGCAAAATATCGGAATGAAGGAGAAAACACCAAGATGGAGCGGGGGGAAACACCAAAAGAATAGGAAAATTACCAAAATGAGAATGAAAAGAGAGAAATGAGGTGGAAAAACACCAAAAATAAGGCAAAGCTCCAACGGAATAAGGCCCAAAATACCAAAATTAGACAGAGAATCACTGGAATGAGGTGGTAGAACAACAAAATGAGGTGAAAAACCACCAGCATGAGGGGGAAAGGACTGAAATGAGGTAAAACCCCAGCAAAATGAGGCAGAAAAGCACCATGACTTGGCAGAAAAACACTAGAATGAGGCAAAATATAAGAAAATGAGATGTCAAAACACTGGCAGGAAGGGAAAACCACAGGGATAAGAGGAAAAAATTCCAAAATTATGTAGAAATTTGATGGGATAAGGCCCAAAACACAAAAATGAAGTGGAAAAACAATGGGATGAGGGGAAAAATACCTAAATGAGGTGGAAAACCAGTAGGATTAGAGGGTCAAGACAAAAAAACACCTCAAAATGAGATGGAAAACAACCAAAACGAGGGTGGAAAACACCAGAATGAGGGGAAAAATAATGGCATAAGACCAAACCAGCAAAATTAGGTAGAAAACAACGGAATAAGGCTCAAAATACCAAAATGAGCTGGAAAACCACCAGGATGTGGGGGAAAATAAAAATACTGGGATAAGGCAAATAAAAAAATTAATATGAGGAGGAAAAAACACCAAAATGAAGGGAAAAATAATGGGATGAAGGGAAAATACCGAAATGAGTTTGACAAATACAGAAATGAGGTGGAAAACAGAGAAATGAGGTAGAAAAACACAGGGATGGGGGGGAAGAACACTGGGATGAGGCATAGCCCATGAAAATGAGGAGGAAAAACAGCAGTAAAAAGTGCAAAAAGCCCAGAATGAGATGGAAACCCACCAGGATTAGGAGGGAAAACATGGAAGGTTCATGGATCGGGATAAAGATTAGGAAAGATCCCTCAGGAAATCCCATCCGGGCATGAGAGACTCAGGATCTGGGAAAGGATAAGTTTATTTCCAACGGAATCAGAGCAGGATAACAAGACCCCAAATCCAACCTTCCCCTCCCCCCAATTCACTCTTTCCCAGCTTTCCCTCAATCCCCCCAGCGGCGCTGGGAGCCAGGGCAATCCCAGGAGAGTTTTCCATGGATTTCTGCAATGTGTCATTCCCATGGAAGACAATTCCTCATGGACTTTTCCAAGGCGTAAATATGTCAGGAATATCCTGCTCCAAAGGTTTTTTCCTCCGTGGGATTCCTGCCAGGAATCGCTCCTTTTTCCATGGATCTGCAGGTCCCTCCCAAGATGCAGCTCCAGGATGAGCTTCCCTTTGGATGTAGCACAGAATTTTGGGAATTTCCACTCCAGCACCTTGGAATCATCTCCGGAGTTGTTCCTTTACCAAAGTGCTGCTCCATAATTCCACCTGTGATACGACTGATTTCTTCTGTCTCAGTTCGTATTCCAGAGGCATTGCCATTGTTCCTGACAGGATTGGCTGGACACGGGAGAAGCTTCCAGCAGCTTCCCATGGAATCCAGTCCCGGAGCCTCCTGGAATTTGGCTGTGCAAAGCCAATCCTAACCAAAAAAACACTGGGATGAGCTGGAAAAGTCATGAAATGGGATGGAAAAATACTGGATGAAGCAGAAAAGTACCAGGATGGGCTGAAAAACCACCGGGAAAAATAATTAAATGGGAGGAAAAATACTGGTCTGAGACAGAAAAACACTGGGATGAGGGGGGAAGTATCGGGATGAGGGGAAAACTATTGGGATGAGGGGGAGAAATGTCAAAATGTGGCATAAAATCTATGAAACCAAGGAAAAATCTCGGGATGGGGCAGAAAAACATTGGAGTGAGGCAGAAAACTGAAAAAAAAACAGGCAGAAAAGCACCAAGACGAAAGTAAAAATACCACTGGAATGAGGCAAAAAAGCACCTGGATGAGGCGGAAAATACACTGATTTTAGGAAGGAGGCGGCAGCGCTTTTCCGCAATGGAGGCTCCAAGTTTTTCCTGCCTTCAAGCTGTTCCCAAATCACAAGGAGAAATAGTCCAGGGCTCCGTGGCCATAGGGATTGTAAGTCCAGACAAGGTCGGTTCTCCCAGAATTAGCCAGCAGCTGGGAAATCTCCGCGGTGGCAGCTGCCAAACGTTCCCCATCCATGGGTTCCTCGTAAATCCGCCGGGATCCCGGTACTCGGCGTGGGGGCTCTGGCTTGTAGCAATCCACTGGGAAGGGATACACGACCAGGTGGAGATCTGGCAGCTCCAAGGTTTTCTGGAGCAGATCCTTGAGTGCGGCTGTGGACAGGGAATTGCCATAGAGTCCAAGGAAGCGCAGGCGGGAGCAGCGCCGGAGCGTCGGGAGCAGCGCATCCAGGTGGGAGTCGGCCATGCGGCATTCCATGAGATCCAGGTGCAGCAGCGAGGCCGAGGTTTCCTCCAGGAGCAGCCGGAGCGGCTCCAGGAGGCCTTGGGAGAAATCGTGGCCACTCAGATCCAACTTTTTGAGGGCTGGAGCATGGAAGCTTTGGGAGAGGAAGGCGAGGTCAGCGGGAGCGAGGGAGCAGAAGGCCAATTCCAAGCTTTCCAACGGAGCCTGGAGGTCGCTGGTGGGAGGGAAAAGGGAGAGGTGAGGCCCAAGGGAGGATTGGTGGGAGATGGGAATGCCAGGACTCCTGGGGGAAACACAGGGAATGAGTGCTGGGATTGCATCCGTGGAATCGTGGGCTTGTGGGATAGGTGAGGCTGGAAAGGAGCTACAAGAACATCGAGTTCGACCCCTGAAAATCGTGGGACTTTGGAATGATGGGGTCATGGAATCACAGAATAATGGAATCACTGAGGTTGGGCAAAATCTCTGAGACCATGAAGCTGAAGCTTTGAGAATCCTGAAATTATGGCATCATGGAGCCATGGAATGATGGAATGACTAAAGTTGGCAAAGAGCTCCAAGACTCATCGAGTTCCACCCCTGACAAACCTGGTATTTTGAAATGATGGGATTATGGAGTTATGGAAAAGCTGAGGTTGGGAAAGGTCTCCAAGAAGATCAAGTTTGACCTCAGAGAATACTGGGATTTTGGAATGATGGGGTAATGGAACCACAGAATAATGGAAACACTAAGGTTGGAAATGATCTCCAAGAACATCCAGTTCAAGGTTTGAGAATCATGGAATTATGGGATCATGGAGTTACAGGCTCATGGAGCCATTAAAGTTGGAAAAGACTTCAGGACCATCAAGTTCAACCTTTGGGAATCCTAAAATTAAGCAATTATGGGATCATGGAGTCCTAGACTATTGGGATAATGGGATCATGGGAACCTGGGATCTAAGGCTGGAAAAGATCTCATGGATCATTGAACCCAAACTTTGGGAATTCTGGAATCGTGGAATTTTGGGATGATGAATTTATGGAATAATGGAATTGTTGAGTCATGAACTATTGGGATGACAGAATCATGGGATCATGGGAATATTGGGTAATGAAATCCTGGAATCATGGGATCACTAAGGTTGGAAAATACCTACAAGATCTTGAAGGTCAGCCTTTGAGAATCCTAGAATCATGGAATTCTGGGATCATGGATTTTTGGGACAATGGAGTCATGAATTATTGGAATAATGGAATCATGGGAACATCGGGACAAGGAAATCTTGGAAGCACAGGATCACTCAGATTGGAAAAGACCCCCAAGATCCCCGAGCCCAACCCCTGCGAATACCCCAGAGTGCGGGAAGGCCCCGCTCGGTAGGGAACTCACCAGAGGATCTGGCGCAGATTTCCGGAGAGCCGGGAGGATCCCAGGTTGAGCTCCCGGAGGCTGGGCAGCATTCCCAGCTGCCCAGCCAGGCAGCGGATTCCGATGGCCGATTCCGGCGTCGGGCGCCGCACATCCACGTTGCTGTACTGGAGCTTGAGGCTGCGCAGCTCTGGGAAGCGCGAGAGGTGTGGCAGGATCACCGAGAGCCCGGTCAATCCCAAATTCCGGAAGCGCAGATCCACCCTCCGAACGCAGGAAGGATCCAGAGATTCCAGCAGGCTCACGATGCCAGCCAGGGAGAGCTTTTCTGCTTGGAATTCGCGGCACTTGAGGCGGAGTGGGCTGGTGGCTCCAGTCTGGAGCGCGTCGCGCAGAATCCCGTAGGATGTTCCGTTGACGAACAGGTCGGCGTGGACGTCCACACCCGGAGGCTGCGGAGCGGCTGAGGCTGTAGCAGCTCCGGAGCGGCCTTTGTGCCGCTTGGATCCGCGCCTCTGGAATTCTCGCTGGTGCTTGGACACCTCCACGCATGCCTTGGCCAAAGCCACGGTGCCAGACCAGACGCTCATCCCGTCCGGAGCACGGCCGGCTGGATCGTCCGGAACTCCTGTCACATCCAGCACACGCAGGCGGCACCCGCTGGAAAAAATATGAAGAAACCATTAAAACGCCTGGAGGAATGGAGGTTGTGGTCATGACAGAATTGCCAAAACCCACCTGGAATCACAGCCAGGCTCTTCCAGTTCCCGCCGGAGCTGCGCCACCACGGCCAGGATGACGGCCTGGACACAGAGCTTGCAGGGATGATCCCGGAGCAGCTCCCGGCGCCCCACAAGCCGCTGGAAGTTGAGCACTGGGAAAGGCCAAGCAGCCACCAAATCCCGCAGGACCAGGGGTCTTCCATCCAGGAATGCCGCTTGGAAAAGGATGGGGTAGAGGTGGGCAGGAAGTGCAGGAAGAATGGGAAGGGGGTGGTGGGCTACGATGCGGCGGGCACAGAGGAAAAGGAGAGAATCCGAGTATCCCGGCGGGAGTTGGCGCTTGGGGATGCACGGCGGGATTCGGGTGGAGGAGCGGCTGCGCGAGGGCGCCATGGTGGAATTCTGGGAATGTTCCCAAAATCCAGGGATTTCCTGCAGGGCCACAAAGGGAACCTGTGGGAGAAATGGGGTGGGGGAAGGGAGGCCAAAGGGGGAGTTTGGGGGTGGGGGGAAAGCCTGAGTGGAGATTCTGTAAAAATGGGGTCCTGGAGCATCCCCAAAAACCAGTTCAGGAACCCCTAAGCCAGTCCAGGGATCCCCTAAACCCTCCAAAGCAGCCCAGGGACCAAACCAGTCCAGAGATCCCTAAGCCAGTCCACGGACCTCCCTAAACCAGTGCAGGGACGATCCCCAAACCAGTCCAAGGACACCCCAGACCAGCCCAGGGTCCCTCTAAACCCCCCAAGCCAGTCCTGGGATCTCCTAAACAGTCCAGGGACCCCCAAACCAATCCAGGGATCCCCTAAATCTCTTCAGGGACCCTAAAAGCAGCGCAGGGACCCTAAAAGCAGCTCAGGGATCCCCAGACCAGTCCAGGGTCCCCCTAAACAAGCCCAGGGACCCTCTAAAGTCCCCAAAGCAGCCCTGGGACCCTCCCAATCCAGTCCAGGGTCGATCCCCAAACCAGTCCAGGGACAATCCTCAGACCAGTCAAGTGTCCCTCTAAACACCCCAAAGCAGCCCAGGGACCCCCCAAACCAGCTCAGGGATCCCTCCCAAACCAGTCTGGGAATCCCAAAACAGTTAAGGTATCCATAAACAAGTCCACGGACCACATAAACAACTCCAAGGGCCCCAAAACCAGCCCAAGGACCTCCAAATCAGCCCAGGAATCCCAAAACAGTTCAGGGACCTCCTAAACCAGTCCAGGTATCCCAAAACCAGCCCAGGGACTCTTCCATAAACCAGTCCAGAGATCCCCCAAACCAGGCTAGGGAGCCCTAAACCAGCCCAGAGACCCCTAAATCAGTCCAGGGACCACCCCCACCCCCGACAAACAAATCAGGGACTCCCCTAAATCACTCCAGGAACACTCCAAAACTTAAAACCTCTAAACCAGCCCAGAGATCCCCCAGATCTCCCCAAACCAGTCCAGGGATCCCAAAACAGTTCAGGGATTCCATAAACCATGCCAGGGACCCCAAACCAGTTCATGGATCCCCTAAATGCACCCTGGGACCTCCAAACCATATTCGAAACTCCCCAGATTTCCCTAAACCAGCTCGGGAACTCCTCCCGACCTCCCCAATACCCACCCCAGGAATCTCCCTAAACCACACCGAGGACCCCCAATCCCCAAACCTCCCTTCCTCAGGACTCCCCCTCCCCTGGGGTGCCCCCATCCCCCCCAAACCACCTCAGGGACCCCCTGGACCCCCAATCCAGCCTGTCCCAACCACGGGGTCCTTCCCAGCCTTCCCAATCCATTCCGGGACCCCTCCCCAACCCCCTAAACCCACCCGAGGAGCGCCGCCAGACCCCCTAAACTCTCATGGGGTCCTCCAATCTTCTGAGCCCCGCCAGGGACCCCCCGAACCCCGAAACCAACCCCGGCGCCCCCCCAAACATGGCGTCCCCCACTCACTACCTGCCCGCAGCCCCCACTCGCCCCTGCCCATACGGAAGCGCCACCTCCTTGTCTGTGCGCAGCGTTCGCCAATCAGAGAGCGGGATCCACCCTGGGGGCGTGTTCCAGCAATTTTATTGGCTTCTACAACTGTCCGTCAAAGTTCACACTCACCTCTCATTGGTTGTGGTTGTGTGGGCGGAAGCTTTGCCGTATTTTGGTGTTTATTGGCTCTTGTTGCTGTCAATCACGGCGAGTAGTATTCCTGCCTTCCTATTGGCTAACGCGCGGCCGGAGCGGGAGGTTCGCTCTGAGGCAGCCCTGGGGTCCCCCCCGAGCTTCCCTCGATTCCCGATCCTGATCCCAAATCCCGATTCCCGATCCCGGTTCCCGCGGCCACGGAGCGGCAGCAGGAGCTGAAGGTGCTGCTGAAGCGCTGGGAAGTGGAATTCCTGTGGGAACGACGGCGGAAACCCAGCCAGGTGCTCCTGAGGGGCAGCGGCGGGAATTTGTGAGGGGGGAAATCCCTGAGGGGAATCCTAGGAATTGGGGGGAGGGGCTAGTTTGGGGGTCCCCAAGCTGGTTTTGGGTGCTGGGGGAGTCTTTAGGGTGGTTTAGGGGGTCCTGGGGTTTTTTGGGGTGTCCTTGTGCCGGTTTTGGGGTGTTTGGGTTGATTTACAGAGTCCCTAGAATGGGGGCAGGTTTATTTTAAGGAGGTCTTGGGGGGTTTTGAGGTGTCCTTGGGTTCATTGAGGGGGTCCTTGAGGTGGTTTTGGAGTGCTGCGGGGGGGAGGTTTGCGGTGGTTTAGAGGATGGCTAGAATGGTAGAAGTTGGTTTAGGGAGGTCCTGAGGGTTTTGGGGTGTTCTTGAGAGTGGTTTTGTGGTACTGGAGGTGTCTTTGGCGTGTTTTTGTGGTGTCTTTAGGAGTGGTTTAGGGGGGGTCCTGGAATGGAGGGATTTGTTCTAGGAAGGGGGTCTGCTGTTTTTTTGGGTGTGCTTGGGGTGATTTTGGGGGTCCTTGAGGTGTTTTTGAGGTGCTGGGGGGTGTTTTGAGGTGGTTTAGGGATTCCCTGGAATGAGGGGGATTGGTTTAGGGGGCTCCTGAACCTTTGGGGTTTCCTTGAGAATGGTTTTGTGGATGCTGGGGTGTCTTTTAGGTGGTTTAGGGGGGTTCTGGTTTTTTTTTGGGTGTCCTTGGCGTGGTTTAGAGGGTCCTTGGAATACGGCAGGTTTGATTTAGTGGGATCCTGGGGGGTTTTGGGGTGTCCCTGGAATGGGGGAGCATTTTTGGAAGTCCCTGGGCTGGGACGGTCTATGGGGTGGTTTTTGGAGGTTCTGGGACGGTTTTGGGGCTCCTGGGGAAATATCTGCTATAGTTTTGCGGTCTCTGTGGGGTTTCAGGGGAACTGGCGGTGGGGGGGTTAGGGAGCCTCGGGGGATCCCCGGGATGGGGGGCGCTGTTTTGGGTGTTTCCCCTATAAATTCCCCTATAAAAAAACCCTCATTCTCCCTGTTGATCCAGGTAAGAAAAGCACTGGCGGCTTCTTTGTCGCGACAGAGAGCAGCGTCGCGACAGACGACAGCTGCAGCGGCGACCGAAAGTAGCTGCCTGGGGGACCGGAACGCGGGGGGCACCTCCCCGCTAGGGTGCCATGGTAAAAAGGTTCCGGGCGGAACCGCAGGAGCACGGCATTAGCGACATCTTGAGGACACCCAGAATCCCAAATTCCCGCCTCCCACCCCCAATTCCCGGTTTTTCCCGATCCAAAGGCACCAGGAACGAGCAGCGCTTTCCATACGGAGCTTTATTCACACGCGGTGGGGGGCCGGAGCCCCCCCAAATACAGAATTCGGTGGCCCCTGGGGGGACCCCAAAATCCAACCCCACCCCTCTGGGGAGAGGGGTGGGAGGAAAATTCCCAAAGGAATTCCCGAGGGAATTCCCGGGATTGGGGGGAATCCTGGGAAAAATCCCGGGGAGGGAGGGGCGGGTCCATCCCTTTAATTCAGATTTTTTTCCAGTCGGTTTTTTTTTTTTTTTTTTTTTTTTTTTTTTTTTAATAATAATAAATAAAAACCTCGAGGCTTTAAAAAAAAAAAAAAAACCACACAAAAAAAAACTGCCGGAAAAAAAGGAGGGGAAATGACTTAAAAATTAATGAATGGGTGCCAGAAATTAATGATTAATTAATGAAAACTTAATTAAGCAGATGTGGAGGAAAAGTGGGGGTCCCCTGGCAGTGAGTAGAGCTGGGAGGTAGTGCTGGGTTGTCCCCACCACCCCCAGTTTGGGAACCCCCCCCACCCTAAATTTGAAGACCTCCTCCATGGGATCTCCTCACCCATGGGAGCCCCACATTTTGGGGACCCTCCCACCTTGGGATCCCTCCCAGGATCTTGGGGACCCCCCCCCACTATGGGTACCTCTCAATTTTGGGGACTCCCCACCCATGGGATCCCCCCGATCATTTTGGGGACCATCCCAGGATCTTTTGGACCCCCCTGACCCGTGGGACCCTCCTGGCCTTGGGGATCTCTCCATTTTGAGGGACTTGGTGGAGATCTGGGATCACCAGGATGGGTCCTGCTGGAGACTGGGGATACCAAGGTAGAACCTGAAGGACCTGGAGAAGATTTGGGGCCACCAAGATGGATCCTGGTTGAGATTGGGGTCACCAAGGTGGGTCCTGGTGAAAATTGGGGGGCACCAAGGTGAAACCTGGAAGAAGTTGGGGCACCAAGGTGGGACCTGGAAGAGATGGGGTCACCAAGGTGGGTCCTGGTGGAAACTGGGGTCCATCAGGGTGGGACGTGGAGGACCTGGAGGAGATTTGGGAGCACCAAGGTGGGACCTGGAAGAGATTTGGGGTCACCAAGATGGGACCTAGTGGACATTGGGGGGGTCACCAAAATGGGTTCTGGGGGACATTAGGGGGCACCAAGATGGGACCTGGATGACCTGGAAAAGATTTGGGGGCACCAAGGTGGTTTCTGATGGAGATTGGGCTCCATCAGGATGGGACATGGAGGACCTGGAGATTTGGGGCCACCAAGGTGAAACCTGGAAGAGGTGGGGTCACCAAGGTGGGTCCTGGAAGAGGTGGGGTTACTGAGGTGGGACCTGGTGGACATTGGGGGGCACCAAAGTGGAACCTGGAGGAGATTGGAGGCCACCAAGTGGCCACCTGGTGGAGATTGGTGTCCATCAGGGTAGGACCTGGAGGACCTGGAGAAGATTTGGGGTCACCAAGGTGAAACCAGGAAGAAATGGGGTCACCAAGGTGGGACCTGGAAGAGATTTGGGGGTTACTGAGGTGGGACCTGGTGGAGATTGGGGTCCACCAGGGTGGGATGTGGAGGACCTGGAAAAGATTTAGGAGCACCAAGGTTGGACCTGCAGGACCTGGAGGAGATAGGAGCCACTGAGGTTGGACCTGGAGGAGATCAGGGACACCAAGATGGGTCCTGGAAGACACCAGAAACACTAAAGTGGGCTGGGCAGAAGCAGGTGGAGATGGGTGTCCAGGTAGGTCCTGGAGGACCTGGAGGAAATGATGAACACCAGGATGGGTGCAGGAGAAGTAGGAGATGATGATGGACACTAAGATGGGTCCAGAAGGGTAAAGCAGAGCTGTCCTGGGTGGGTTTTGAAAGACCAGGAGGAGCTGGTGGGTGCCAAGGTGGGTCCAGGAGGAAACTGTGGCTACCAAGAGGGATTGGGCAGGATCTGGAGGAGAGGAAGGGCACCAAAACAGGTCTGGGAGAAGCTGGGGGAGATGATGAGGGCCAAGATGGGTCCAGGAGGAAATGATGGACCCCAAGATGACTCCAGGAGTTGATGATGGGTTCAGAACGACTAGGAGGAGATGATGGACCCCAAGAAGGGCTCAGAAGGACCAGAAAGAGATGATGAACCCCAAGATGGACCCAGGAGGGCCAGGAGGAGATGATGGACCTCAAGATGGCTCCAGGAGTTATGACGGACACCAAGATGGGCCCAGAAAAACCAGGAGCAGATGGGAGGTCCTGGGACCAATCCAACAGGGCCAGACAGACCCAGTGGCTGCTGGGACAGATCCTTGTGATGCCAGTGTGTGGGGGACAGGATGGACATGGGGACACGTGGGCACACCCAGCCCACCCAGCTCCTCCAGGATAGACAATCGGCCACATGACCCCCCCAGGCCACCACTCCCATGGGGACCTCCCAGGTCTCTTCCCTCTGGGGGACAATTGTCACCATGGTCCCCTGGTGTCCAGATGAACTTCTCCCACCTTCCCAACCCCATGGAGACCCCACAGCTGGGATGTTCCTCATGACTCCTCCAGCGAAGAACCAGGCAGTGACATGGCCAGAAGATCAGGACGGACCTCAAGGACTTCTCCTTGTCCCTGCATCCAGGCGAGAAGGAATGATGACAATTGCTTGGTCCATGAAGTCCAGCTGGAGATGGAGCTCACCACGTAGTGAAGTTGGAGAACCTCATGAACCTCCTGGTTCTCCTTCCTGGTGGAGATGGAGCTCAATACATGTTGGAGAACCTCACAGACCTCCTGGTGCTTGGTGGAGATGGAGCTCACTATGTGGTGGAAAACCTTACGGACCTCCTGGTTCTTGGTGGAGATGGAGCTCATCATGTGGTGAGGAGTGTCACGGATGTCCTGGTTCTTGGTGGAGATGGAACTCACTGTGTGGTGAAGTTGGAGAACCTCATGGACCTCCTGGTTCTTGGTGGAGATGGAGCTCATCACGTGGTGAGGAATGTCACGGATGCCCTGGTTCTTGGTGGAGATGGAGCTCACCAAGTGGTAAAGCTGGAGAACCTCATGGGCCTCCCAGTTCTTGGTGAGATGGAGCTCACCATGTGGTGGAGAACCTCATGGATCTCCTGGTTCTTGGTAGAGACAGGTGCCACCACCTGGGGACTTCGACCCTAGAAGGGGACAGGGGGCCGGTGGTGGGGTGGGGACGGCACGGTGCCGGCCGCTATAGGACGCCCTCCATGAAGCTGGTGTCCAGGTGCTGGATGAGGACACGGATGAAGGACATCTCCTTGCGCGTGTTCTCAAAGATGATCCGCGGGTCGTCCGATTGGCAGCGCAGGCAGTTAGGGGCCATCACCATGGCCAGGTTATTGACGTCCATCTTGGTGACGGCCACATTGGCTGGCTGCACAAAGACCTAGAGGTGGTGAGAGGAGAAAGGTGGAGGTCAAAGGGTTGATGGGAGATTGGTGGGAGGTTCATGTGGACCTGGTTCTTCACCATGTGATGAAGTTGGAGAACCCAAAACCGCCTCAGGAGAAGGAACCAGAAGGGTCATGCAGGAGGACAAAATCATGGGGTGGGAGGAGGATGGGGTTGGTGGAACTACTGGTTCAAGAGAAGGAAGCAGGAGGATCATCCAGGAGGTCATGAATGCCTGGAGAGGTCATGGGGTTGGTGGGAGATGGGTGGAAGGACCACACGGACCTCCTGGTTCTTGTGGGGGGGATGAGGGTCATCATGTGGTGACCTGGGAGAACCCAAAACCACCTCAGGAGAAGGAAGTGAAAGGGTCATCCAGGAGGCCATGAACACTTGGGGAGGGTAGAAGTAATGGGGTTGGTGGGAGATGGGTGGAAGGACCTCATGGAACTCCTGGTTGCAGGAGATTGGGGTCACCATGTGGTGACCTTGGAGAACCCAAAAACCACCTTGAGAGAAGGAACCAGGAAGGTCAACCAAGAGCACAAACTCATGGAGTGGGAGGAGGAAGATGGAGGTGATGGGGTTGGTGGGAGATGGGTCAAAGGATCACACAGACCTCCTGGTTCTTGGATGAGATGGAGTGACCATGTGGTGACCTTGGAGAACTCAAAATCACCTCAGGAGAAGGAAACAGAAGGGTAAACCAGGGGCACAAACTCATGGAGTGATAGAAGGAAGATGGAAGTGGTGGGGTTGGTGGAACTCCTGGTTCTTGGCCACCACATGGTGACCTTGGAGAACCCAAAACCACATCAGGAGAGGAACCCAGACCTGATGGTCACCTGGTGAGCAAGCAGAAGGTGCTGGTCCTACCTGGAGGAAGCGGATGAGGTAGCACAGCACCATTCTGTTGATCCGGGGCAGGGAGTGGACTACGGCGATGGCAGCCTCGGGGTTCTCATAGTGGGATATGCACTGCTCGTAGAACTCATGTGGGATCAGCGGCTCCTCCAGCTCACGGTACCACAGCTTCAGCAGCGATGCTGCGAGAGGACACGGAGAAGAGGAGAAGATGTGAGATCTTCCACATGGAGCTTCTGTCCCACCAAACATCGCCCCGAGGTCCTACCAGGAACGTGTGGGTCCTCCAAGCCAGTGGGGATCTTCCATTGGTCCACCTGCAGTTTGAGGGCGTTGACCTCGTCGATGTCACCGGGGACCCTGTGGGGGGGAAGAGGTGTCGGTGGCCGAGTCACTGATGGGGACCTCCCAGGTCAACAGCTTTGGGTGCACCAGGAGAACCAGGAAAGGACATCAGCTGGGCATGGAGCTGTTTGGTGCCACCATGACTGGGGGCCACCATGGAGAAACCTCCATGGCCTTGGAGCCATTCTGGGAGCTTGGTGCCACCAAGACAGAACCATGACTCTGGTAGCCACTGTGGAGTAACCCCCATGGGGCAAGGAGAAGTTGGAGGAACCCAGGGGATGCTGGCACCAAGATCCTGCCATTACTGGTGGTCACCAATGGAGAAAACTCCATGGCCTTGGAGCCATTTTGGGAGCTTAGTGCCACCAAGACCCCGTCATGACTGGTGGCCACCATGGAGAAGCCCCCATGGCCTTGGAGGACCCACCAGAGGAGAAAACATCCAGAAGCACAAATTTGCCCCATTTTGAGAAAATTCTTATGAGAATCTCCATCTTGCCACCACCATGAAATGTCCCCATGAGCGTGGGGTAGCTTTACCTGAAGATGCCCTCGGTCTGGTCCCCGTTGAGCGCTAGGACTTCCTCGGAGAGCCGAGTCTGCACCCAGGGCAGCTGCCGGTCTGGGTACCGCTCCTTTTGCATGGCCACGATGTCCTGCAGGGAGCTGCCGAACATGGACGGGTTGAAGACTGCGTTCTTGGCGTGACGGATCTCCTCGATGTTCGGCTTCTTCAGGCCCTGCAGGAGACACCAGAGGTCACCAGTGGCCTCTGTGGTGGCCAGGATGTGATTTACTTAATCCCACCACCCTCCTGGTTGAGGTTTATGGGGATGGTGATGGAGCCATGGATGGATTCTGGGCAATTCAGTCAAGGCGGATCCACATCCCTCCATCCATCCATCCATCCATCCATCCATCCATCCATCCATCCATCCATCCATCCATCCATCCATCCATCCATCCATCCATCCATCCTCCATCTGCCACCTTGATTATGAAGTGGATCAAATCCTATGGTGCTTAGTGGGACCATGGCCATGCTGGAGGATCTCCACTGATGGATTTTGCCAGGAGGAGGAAGAGGAGGAGCCATGGCTCTGGGAAGCTTCTGGAACGCTGAACATTGGCCCTGGGCTTCCAGCAGTTTCTTAGAAAGTTCTCAGAAGGTCCCTCCCTACAAGGTTTCCAGAAGGTCTCCAGAAGTTCCTTAGGAAGTTCCCAGGAGGTCTCCAGAGAATTTGCAGAAGGTCTCCTGAAGATCACCGGATGGTTTCTGGAATGCCCTCAGAAAGTCCCCAGAAAATCCCCAAAATGTCTCCAGAAGATTCTCAGAAGTTCTCCAGAAGATCCTTCAAAGGTTCTTAGAAGATCTTGAAAGAGTTCCCAGAAGGTTTCCAGAAAGTTTCCAGAAGATCTCCAGAAGATCCTCACCCAGTCTCCACGATGCCTTCAGAAGATCCACAGAAGGTCCTTAAAAGGTCTCAGAAATTCTCCAGAAATTTTCCAGAAGGTTCCCAGAAGGTCTCCAAAAGTCTTCAGAAGGTTCTCAGAAGTTCTCCAGGTGGTCTCCAGAAGATCCCCAGACAGGTATTAGGTGCCCAGAAGATCCTTTCCAGAAATTCCCAGAAGGTTCTTGGAAGTTCTCCAGAACATCCTTAAAAGCTTCCCAGAAACTCCCAACAAGTTCTCCAGAAATGTTCCAGAAGGTTCCCAGAAGTTCTCCAGAAGGTCCTTAGAAGATCCCCAGATGCTCTCCAAAAGATCTCCAGCTTTCCAGAAGATCCCCAGGAGATCTCCAGAAGTTCTTGGCACAATCACCACCCGGCACCACCTCCCTCCCTCCTCCAGACCCTTCTCAATCCCAGAAGCTCCTGGATGACCCCGGTGGGAGGTGACCTCCTTGTCCACCCCTTCCCAAGCCCACCCCATTTTCTGTACCTTCTTGGCCCCGGTCAGCGCTGCCTTCTGGAGTTTGTTGTAGCAGTACTTGGCGTAAGTGCTAATGGCCACCCCTGCAAGAGAAGACACACTGGGTGGTGGGATGTCACCTCCAGGACCTGGAAGTGGTCCTGTCCCCTCCCTGTTCCCCTCCCCACCATTGTCACTGCTCCCAGGGAGGGTTTGAGGAGGACAAGGTCCCACTCGAACCTTGCAAGAACCTTGGAGGACCCACCAAAGCTTTGGAGCTCCATGGTGGCCTCATCTTGGCTTTTGGGGGCCACCACTGCCATGATCACCACTGCCATCCCACCCATCTTCTCCAGTTCCCACCACTTCCATTTTCATCCCACCTCCTGTTCCTGATGTCCTCCAATGAGATGATGCCTATCCCAAACACTCTGGGGACCTGGTGGGACCTTCTGGATCATCCCAACAACCCTGTGGACCTGGTGGAACTTTCTGGACCATCCCAGAAGATGCCCTGGGGATTGAATGGCACCTGCTGGATCATCCCAACAACCCTGAGGACTTGATGGAACTTTCTGGATGACCCCAGGAGAAGCCCTGGGGACCTAGTTGAACCTTCTGGATCATTCTCAGAGCACTGGAGACCTGGTGGAACCTTCTGGACCATCCCAGGAAAACACCTGGGGACTTGGTGGAACCTACTGGACTATCCCAACAACCCTGGAGACTTAATGGGACTTCCTGGGTCATTCTGAGAGCACTGGAGACCTGGTGGGACCTCCCGGACTATCCCAGAAGAAGCCCTAGGGACCTGATGGAACCTTCTGTACCATTCCAGAAGAATCCCTGGGGACCTGATGGACCCTTCAGGATCATCCCAGGAGAAGCCCTGGGGACTTGGTAGAACCTTCTGGACTTCCAACACCGGATGGCTTCAAATCATGGAATCCGCTCATGGAGCAATGGAATGACAGAACGCTTGGGGTGGGAAGGGACCTCTGAGGACCATCTCACCCAAACTCCTGCCAGGAGACCAGGCTGGATTTTGGGATGCAGCCCAGGAGAAGCTGGATCAATGACCTCCGATGGGAACTGATGTGATCAGATCCCCACCTGGAGGTTCCCAAAGTCCACCCTGGAGGTTCTTCCTGGTGGATCCATCTGGAATCGACTCCATCGCTCTGTCCCTGCTGGCCCTCTGCCCTCCCTTGACTCCCTGGAGAATTCTGGGAATTCCCGAAATTCTGGCAATTCTGAGGTCCCTACCCGGGATCTCCTCGCTCTGGGGCTTTGGTTTCTTTCGCAATTTAGGTTTCTTCTGATTGGTCCTTGCCAGGAGGTGCCGGAGGTGCCGCGAGACTGGGGAACAACACCAAGAATTCCCGCGGGGAACGGACATCGGGAGCGGGAGAACAACGGGAATGAACATGGAATTGAAATGGCATTGAAATGGAAAAATAAATTGAAATTAAAATTAATCCTGAATAAATTGAAAATTAAAAATAAAATTAGAATTAAATAAAAATTTAAAACAAAACTAAAATTATAATAAAAAAAATTAAAATTAAATAAAAATTCAAACTAAAATGAAATTAAAAATTAAATTTAAAATTAAATTAACATTAACATTAAAATTAAAAAAAAACCAAAATTAAATAAATTTAAGAGAAATGGAAATGGAAATTTAAATTTTAAAAAGAAATTAAAAGTAAAATTAAAATTTAAATTACAGTTTAAATTAAAATCGAAAAAAGAATTAAATTTGATATTGCAATTGAAAAAAATTAAACTGAAATTGAAATAATTGAAATTAAATTAAAATGAAAATTAACATTAAATTGAAAAGAAATTGACATTAAAATTTTAAAAAAGAAATTAAAATTTAAATTAAAATTGAAATTAAATAGAAAAAAATATTAAAATTGAAATAAATTGAAAAATTAAATTGAAATTGAATTAAAAATTTGAAACAAAATGGAAATTTTGAAATTGAAATAAAAATTGAAATGAAATTAAAATTGAAAAATTGAAATTGGAATAAAAATTGAAACGGAAATTTGAAATTAAGTGGAGATTTCAATAAAAAATTAAACTAATATTAATAAAAAAATAAATAAAGATTAAACTAATATTTGAAAATTGCAATTAAATTTGAAATTAGTTTGAAATGAAATGGGAATTTAAACTAGAATAAAAATTTTATTGTATAAAAATAAAATTTGAAATTAAAATTTAAAAATTGAAATTAAATTAAAGCAGAAATTAAAATTTGAAATAAAATGGAAATTGAAATTAAATGAAAATTGAACATAAAATGAAACTTGAAGTTAAATTCAAATAAAATCTGAAAAATTGAAATTGTAATAAAATTGAACATAAAATGAAAATTTTAAAAGGGAAATAAAATGAAAATATAAAAAGGAAAATGAAAAGAAAAATTGAAATAAAATTGAAAATAATTAAAATTAACAACTGAAGGTTAAATTGAAATTAAAACTTTGAAATGAAATTAAATGAAAAACTGAAAGGAAATTAAACGAAAAATTGAAAGGAAAGTGAAAAACTTAATATGGAAAGTTGAAAGGAAATTAAAGTGGCAATGAGAACAAAACATTGAAATTAAATTAAATTAAATGAAACATTGAAATGAAGTGAAAATGGAAATGAAAATAAAGAATTGAAATGCACATGAAAAAAATCAATAAAAATGCAAAATTAAAATAAAATAAAAGCATGAAATAATAAATACGTACATAAAATCAAAATAATTGTAAGAAAACCAAATAAAAATAAGTAAGTAAAGATTAAAAATCAAAATAAGTAAGCAAAAATTAAGAAATTAGGAAAAGTTTAAATTTGAAAATTTAATGGAATTGAAATAAAAAATAAAAATACAAATAAAATAAATATTAAAGCAGCAATTAAAGAAAATAAAGTTGAGAATTAATAATTTAAAAAAGTACAATGGAAATCAATAAAATGCAAAATAAAGTAAGACAATTAAAATAAAAATGAGATATAAATTTAAAATTAAAAAAAGAAATTATTAAGTAAAAATGAAATGAAAAAAGAAAAAATTAAGAAAATAAAATGAAAATAAAAATTATGTATTAAACTGAAAATAACAGGAATAAAATAAAATGGGAATAAAACCCCACTTAAAATGACAATGAAAATGCAAATTTAACCAAACAAGACGGAATTGAAAATACAAATTAAAACAAATTGACAACAACACAAATCAACACAAAGACAACGAAATTCCTGGAAAAAACATGGAAAACCCAAAATGAAGGTGGAATTTTGGAATTCCCAGGGAAGGACTCTGATTGGCTGGGGAGGAGTTGGGGGCGCAGCCTTCTGAATCCAGCAGGAAATGAGGTTTTACACCTCTCATGGGACCAACCCAACCCGTTGTGACATTCTTGGGAATTCCCATTGGGAACGCTCTGGGGCCGTCTTCACCTTCCATGGCCATCCTGGGCTGGAACCATCTCCTGGTGCCCCCATGAGCTGAAGGATACCTTGGAACCCTGGGAGAAATTTGGGATCCAAAATTCCCTATTCCTCCTGAAATCCCAATCCCAATCCCACCTCATCCACATCCCACCAGCAGATGACATCCACTCCTGGGGGCATCCAGATGGTGAAGGATTTGGGACAACCAATCCCAAGGCTGGAGAGGATCTCCTAGAATTCCCAAATTTCTGTCTCTGTCTCCAGCCATGACCAAAAACCTTGGGAGACGGGAATTTTCTGGGTTCCATCCCAAAACTGGGGTTTTTTTTGGGATCCAAGGCTACTTGAGAAGGAACATCTGGAGGGCAGAAATGATGGAAATCATGGAATCACTGAATTTTGGATGCAAAGCTACTGGAGGGGAAACTTCTGGTGGTGGGAATGATGGAAACCATGGAATCATGGAATAGTTTCGGTTGGAATTGATATCTCAAAGTTGGGCCTTGAGAAGGAGAACTTTCAGGAGCAGAGGTGATGATGATACCACAAAGGTATCAAAGCTCATTTCCTCTTGGATTGCCTGAAGGAGAAGAGTGGGAGAGGCCCCACGTGCACCTCCAGGTGATGTTTTGGATGAGTTCTTCATCCACCTTTCCATGAGGAGACTCAGCCAAGAGGAAAGGAACCAAATTATTGGGTTGGGACATGGAATCATGGCATGGTTTGGGTTGGAAGGGACCACAAAGACCATCCAGGGACACGTTCCTCTATCCCAGCTCGCTTCAATCCCCATCCAACCTGACCTGGAACACTTCTGGGAATCAAGAACAATCACAGAAGCCACGGTTCCTCACTTACCTTTGGTGTCATTCACTGGATCCATATGCCGGTAAATGTATCCTTCAAGGTAGGAATGGAATTTGGGAGTGGGTGGGAAAAAGGCCAAGCAAATGGCCATGAGCTCCCAGCCGCGGGCCAGGCTCTCGTAACGGAAGTTCTCAGTGGTCTGCCGGCACAGCTGGATGTAGAGCTCATCTCGCAGCCCCTGCATGCTCCAACCTTTGGTGGCGATCTCCAAGGCCACATTGAGCTGGTCCGTCTTGGCCCGCCGGTCGCCCATGTACATCTGGATGAGCTTGAAGATCTCGCACGCCTCCTTCTTGACGTTGCGGTCGTTGGTCATGATCATGGGTTTCTTGATGGATTCGCTGCTCCAGGCCAGCATGTTGGCGATGGAGACCTTCCGTCGGAAGAGCCCTTGGGTGTGCTTGTTGAAGTGCTTGGAGGCCCAGTTCTCAATGTCCGTCTCTGAGGAGGGCTTGCGCAGGTTGAAGGTGGGGAAGACGCAGCTGGCACTCGGCATCATGTTCCGTGTCTGCCGGCTGCTCTCGAACTGCGCGCAGGCACCCAGGTCCTCGGACTGGGGGACAACAGGTAGGACATGTCAGCGGTGCTGGTGGGGTGGGAGTGCTGATGGAATGATCGATCAATCGATTGATTGATCAAGCAACAGACCAAAAAAATGGCCAATCAATAAACCAACCAACCAACAGATCAATCAATGAGCCAACCAATCAACTGATCAATCAACAAACAAATAAGTCAACAAACTGATCAATGAAACAACCAATAAACCAATGTACCAACCAATGGATCAATCAATGAATCAACCAACTAACTGATCAATCAACAAACCAATCAGTCAACAAACTGACCAATGAAACAACCAGTAAACCAATAAACCAAACAACCAATGGATCAATCAATGAACCAACCAACCAACCAGCCCATGAATCAACCAACAAACTGATCAGTGAAATAACCAGTAAACCAATCAACCAACCAACTGATCAATCAATAAACTGACCAATGAAACAACCAGCCAGTAAACCAATCAATCAGCCACCCAACAAATGGTTGGTTGCAACCAAGCAAGCAACCAGCAAACCAGTCAATCAATAAATCAATCAATCAATCAACCAAGCAAGAAACTGGAGGATCAAAAACCTGACCAACCAACGAATAAACCAATGAACCAACCAAGCAAGCAACTGATCAATGAAGAAACCAATCAACCAACCAACCAATGAACCAATAAAACAATCAGTCAACCAAGCAACCAATCAACCAACTGATCAATCAACCAAGCAATGAACCAACCAATCAATCAACCAACTAATGATCCAACCAATAAATCAGCCAACAAACCAATCAATCAACCAATAAACCAACTGTCCAGTGGAGAAACCAACAGACTAACCAACCAATGCATGAATGGTTGAACCAACCACCCAGTGAATTGATCCATCAAACCAATCAATCAATCAATCAATGAATCAATCAACTAACCAACAAACCAACTGACCAGCCAATAAATGAATGAACTAAGCAATCAACTGATCAAACAATGAACCAACCAACCAACCAACCAACCAAAAAAAAGACTGATCAATCAACCAACCAATCATCCAACCAATAAATCAGCCAACAAGCCAATCGATCAACCAACTGAGCAGTGGAGAAACCAACAGACAAACCAACCAACCAACCAATCAACCAATGAATCATTCCAACAAAGCAATCAATCAACTAACCAATGAACCAACTGACTAGTTTACAAACCAATGAACCAATGAACCAACCAATCAATCAACTAATCAATCAACCAACAAATCAATCAATCAACCAACCAACCAACCAGCCAACCAACCAACCAACCGTTGCAGTGTTCAGAGATCTTCCCATAAAATTCATCCTCTCCAAGGAGCTTCCCCTCAATCCTCAATGGCCAGGTGGAGCTGATCCAGTGCCAGCAGCCAAGGTGATCTGTGGCATTGACTGGCATGAGGAGGGAGGGGACTGGTGGGGACAAGTGACAGGCTGGACTCTCTTCACACTTGCTCAGTGGAGTCATGGACAGAAGAAGTTGGTGGCAACGTGGGAGAAGCAAAGGACAAGTGGCTTTGGGTTTCACCCATCCTCTGGGGACACTGGGGATACACTCACCTTTAACAGCCCCCCAGGAAACCCCCTCTACCCAAAACCACCTTCCAGGGTAGTTCTCCAGTGGCCACAGGAGGAGGTTGGTGGCTCCTCCAAACTGTGAGTGACGTGACTGGTCCTTCTGAACATCCTGAGGGACAGGAGATGCTCAGGATTTAACCCTGAGCATCCAGCTGGGAAGGACCCAGAGGACCTCTGCAGACCAGTGTCCTCCTCCTGCTGGAACCAGCACAGCTCGTGGATATCACCCCAGGGGGTGGAGAGACACCCCAGCAGCTGGTGACCAGCATGAAGGAGGCCAGCAAGGGACAATTGGGATGGACAATT
Source organism: Oenanthe melanoleuca (assembly GCF_029582105.1). Classification (NCBI taxonomy): domain Eukaryota; kingdom Metazoa; phylum Chordata; class Aves; order Passeriformes; family Muscicapidae; genus Oenanthe; species Oenanthe melanoleuca. The sequence continues at coordinate 89,046 of NW_026612690.1, forward strand.
CTGTGGTCCTGCAGCCATCCAAGGCGGCTTCATCATCTCTTCTGCAACATCCAGGCCAGCACCACCTGGGTTTGGGGACCCTGGGGATGTGACCCATGGCAGAGAAGGACATGTCACACCACCAAGAGATGACACCACTGTCCTCCCCACCTCGTGTGGAGGAGCTGTGTTGGTGGCCTTGAGCAGAGTCTGTGGGCAAGGTGATTCCAGTGCTGCCACAGACTCGGGGTTGGGCTTTAGATGAGGAACAGAACAAAAGCAGAAGGTGGAGAGACCCAAGAGGTGGAAAATCCAGAAGGGGACAAAGAAGCCACCCAAAAAGCCACCAGAGCTGCTGGCAGGTGACTGAGCTTCTACTTCTTCAAACAAGTTTCTTGTTTCTTCAACAACTCATCCTGTTCCAATGTGGAGATCTTGGCATTGACATCGCTCCATTCCCATGTTGACTGCAGTGATGATGGCAGGGATATGGGATGGGGACACAGGAGCTTCATCCCTCAAGGGACACAGCCCTGCTGTCCCTGTGGAGGTCACTTCACCCCAAAGGTCTTTCTGTGTCCTCCAGCTTGGTCAGCTGAAGGCCCATGGGGTTTCCTGAGTGGAAGGAGATGCAGGAGATGCTTGAAGGTCTCTCACTTGGCAGCCGTTGGGGATTTGGCTCTTCCAAACTCTGGTCCATGGGCTGGACCAGAGCCACCAAGAACACCCAGGGAGAAGGAAAGGACCACACTGGTTGGGGACATCAGCCTTCTCCAGCCAAGGAGAACATGGTCAGGCTGGGGAGTGAAACCAGAAGCGAAAGGTGATGGATCCTCTGCTGCCAGAGCCAATAGGAAATTACCTTCAGCTGTAATTAGCTCTAATTAGCACCTAAATGAGCTTGGGGGATGCCCTGGCCTACAAGAAGGAGATAAAGCATCGCGTGTCAACTGCAAATGGCCGTGACCTCCTGCCTGTCCTATGGGGTGACTGTGGTGTAACCTCCAGAATTAGGGAATTCTCAAGGGAGAAGGTCCTGGAGCCACGTGGATGGGGCTTGGATGCACCTCAGTGTGGGGACACTCCACTGGTGACAATCACAGCCGTGGACCATGGAAGGGTTTGGGTTGGAAGAGATGTTCAAGATCATCCTGTTCCAATGGCCAGAGACACCTCCCACAGTCCCAGGTTGCTCCAAACCCTGTCCAAACTGGCCTTGGACATGTCCAGGGATGGGACAGCCACAGCTTCTCTGGGAAATCAGTGCCAATGTCCCGCAATCTTGGTGTCCCTGAGGTCAAGGACAACAGGTGGGGCCACCAGGACAGAAACCTCTGGGGAATGGAGAAGATTCCCACCACATCCCAAGCTCCCTGAAGACGGGGTAGGATCACTAATGGTGGCAGCTTTTCCTCCTGGCATGAAGATACAAAGTGGATCTGGAGATCTCCAGTTTTGGGTTTGGGCCACCTCGTGCAGAATTGAGTTATTTGGGACAACTGTGCTTCAGGAATCTTCTTTTCATGACGTATTTCCATGGACAAAAAAGGAATTTTCCAGATGATTTGCTGTTTCCCAGTTCCATGTTCAGGGTCTCCTTCCTGCTCCATATTCCATCTTCCAGACAGTTTTCCAGGTGGGATTTATCCCCACATGTGGCATAATCACCTACTTTTTAGAAGCCCTGACAGCCTTTCCCAGCCCTTCCCAACTTTTCCCTGCCTTTCCCTGGAGGGGAAGGGACTGATGGAGGACATCCAGAAGCTAATGGAGGATATCCAGAAACCAGGGAAACATCTGATAGGCTGGAACCTGGGCACATGGGATGCACCAGCTCCAGCAATTCCAGCTCAGAGCCTCAGGGTCTCCTCTGGAATGCAGTCTGGAGCTGGAGGAATCTATGGTGAGGTAACAGGCAGCCCACAACCCTGGGAAACAAATCCTGGAAAACTGGTGGCTCTTTCACCCCATGGTTCTGAGGGACCACCTTGTCAAGGACCAGCATCTTTGAAGGACAACCTTAGCAAGAACCAACATCTTTGAGGGACCACCTTGGCAAGGACAAATTTTGAGGGGCCACCTTGGCAAGGACAAACTTTGAAGGACCTCCTGGGCAAATACCTGCACCTTTGAGGGGCCACCTTGGCAAGGAACAAATTTGAGGAACCACCTTTGCAAGGACCAATTTGAGGGGCCATCTTGGCAAGGACAAACTTCTTTGAGTGATCACCTTTCTGAGGACCAATACCTTTGAGGGGCCAACTTGGCATGGACCAACTTCCCTGAGGGACCATCCAGGGATGAGCACTCAGGAATCTCCTGGGAGCTGGATGGATCCAGGATCTGCCCCACACCAAGCCAGGAAAGCTGCAGCACAGAGCTGAGGCCGCCATGGCACAGAGGTGCCTGTGCCCAACCCTGGTGTAGGATCACCCCAAGGACCATCCCACTAGATCTACATTGGAGGAGAAGCAGCTTCAACCAGGATTGGCCACATGGTGAAGACCCCCAAAACCAAGAACATTCCCAAAGGTGTTACCTGAGATGGATGCAGGTAGGGCTCAGGGGAGGCCAGGTTGGTCTGGACGGAGACGCTCTTCTCCAGCAGGATCTGGGGGAAGCCCAGCTTCTCGAAAGTGTTCCTCTTCCAGTGCTTGTTCTCCTGCTGCGCCAACGCCTCATCCTCGCTGAAGGCTCGCACCACTGGGCCCGGCATGGGCAGCGGGAGGGCTCCATCACTCTCGTAGCCTGAACCATCCTTTTGGGAATCCCAGCTGCTCCGTTGCTTCATGTGATAGTGGGCCTGCTGTGCTTCCCACGCCAGGCGCGCCTGTGCCAGGAACGGCTCTGGGAAGCCCCGTGCTGCCTCTGCCTCGGCCGCCTTGCTCTCCGTCCGGTTCATCGGTGACCTGTTGGGTCCCGGCGTGGCTCGTTCCTCACCCAGCTCGCCCAACACCTCCCGCTCCCCTGAGCCATCCGTGGAAGAAGCGTTGGCGTCATGGTTCACCGAAGGCTTTCGGCTTTTCCTCTTTCTAGTGGAGGGTGAGTAACCAGTGGAGGACAAGGTGTCCTGCTGGCTGGACCACGACATGGAGTCCTCACCCTGGGCCACCTGGGCCCCCGTGGGGCCAGGGCAGAAGTCGGGTCCCTCCATGCTGCTGTAGTCACCTGATTTGATCTCCAGGCGTTGGTCCCGCACCAGGCAGGGGCTGTGCTGTAGCGAGTAGGAGCCGCCAATGGGGTTGGGGGAATATTTGTGCCTCAAGCCCGTCTTCATCTTGGGGCTGGAGCCTGACTGCTCCACGTAGACCAACTGCCGGACGTATTCCTTGCCAGCCGGACTGTATTCCAGGCTCATGAAGCGGTCTGGACACTTCTGCTTGGTGAGGACCAGCTGCTGGTAGGGCGAGTTGGAGCCTTGCTTGGGCGACTGAAGGAAAGGATGAGGCTTCCGGATGGGTGATTTCTGTGGGGACCCAGCCTTGTAGCTCCCGCTGGCTTCGTACTGCATGTCCACGGGTGGCTCATCATAGATGGGAGCCTGGTATTCCATGGGGGGCTCCTCGTAGAGCGGGGGCTCATAGGCGTAGCGGGGCGACGAGGGCTGAGATTCGCTGGAATGTTTGCGATGCTGGGCTTGGAGTGGAGAGCAGAAGGAATCGCCCCGGCCCAGCAGTGGCGAGCAGCTGCCAACATGCTCGGCCCTCTTCAGGAAGGGTGACTGCTTCCTCTCCGGGAAAAAGACGGAGTTGTCGGCATCCGAGGAGAAGGTTTGGAGGTTGGGCGACTGTTGGCCGCCCGAGGGCCGACGGGAACGGGAGCCTGGTTGGTTTTCTGGGGCATAGCCATTGCCTTGGTGGAGGAGGAAGCTGGGCTCCCGATCCGTCACCTTGATCAGCATCCGCTCCTTGGTACCGGCGTTCCATCGGAGGGATGAGGTCCTGTGGGGAGAAAAATCACGGAGGGGGGTTATCAGAATTCCACCAGAATTTGGGATCGCTGGTCCCAAACCTCCCAAACCATTGCAGAGCCTGGAGGATGGATATGCCTGAGCACCTGAGAGATGGAGGTGGGAGAGATTGGAAATTGGACAAGGCATGGAGGGACAGGACATGGGGAATGGCTCCCCACCTCCAGAGGGCAGGGTTGGATGGGATAATGGGAAAGAATTCTTGGCTTTGAGGGTGCTGAGGCCCTAGAATGGAATTCCCAGGGAATCTGTGGCTGCCCCATCCCTGGAAGTGTCTGAGGCCAGGCTGGGCAGGGCTTGGAGCAACCCGGGATAGTGGAAGGTGTCTCTGACCATGAGATTGGATATTGGGAAGAAATTCTTCTGTCAAGAATTCTTCCCTGGCACAGTGAATTTTCATCTCCTCTCTCCCTGTTCCAAGTCCTTGGGACACTCAGGAGGAAGATCCAAGATGGATTTTATAGAGCTGCCCAGCTCACAGAAGGGATCCGAGCTGGAATTTGCTGTTCCCAAGGCACAGGGAAGCACATCCTGTCACCAATCCCACGCTGGAACAGAAGATGCCGGAGGCACCGTCTGCTCTCCCAGTTCATCCCTCTCCAATTCTCATTTATTCTCAGCCATTTGTCCCTTTGGTCCCCCAGGAAAAGGTGCAGTGAGTTCAATTGCAGCGTTTTGAGGGGAAAATTCCCACAAAAAGCCACAAATAATTCCCTGCAGGAGGCTCCACAGTCTCTCCTTGTTTGTCCTCGCTCCAAGGGATTTGGGAATGATTTATTCCTTCCTTTTCCACCTCTGGAAGCGCTTTTGGAGTTCCTGGGGACTTGAGCCTCCTGCCAACTTCTTGCTCTAAAAAACCTGGATGAGTTCCTCCACCTTGGTTTGATGGATCTCAACCCCTTGTGGAGCCCTTCCAGACCCTCAAAATTCTGTCCACAATCACAAAATCATGGATTCATGGGATGGTTTGGGTTGGAAGGGGCATTAAAACTCATCCAGTTCCATCCCCTGCCATGGGCTGGGACATCTTCCATTATCCCAAGTTGCTCCAAGCCCTGTCCAACCTTGCTCTGGTCCTGAAAATCTACTTTTCCTGCTCAAACCACACATAAAAATCTTGGATGGCACCATGTTTCTTTCTGGAAGAGCTGGAGGTCTCTAATCCTCATGAATCCTCATAAATGATTTTTATACACAGATCCCAAAAATTGCAAAGAAAATGGAAGATCCAACGAGAATTCCCAACAGAACTGGACTGGAATTCCCAGAGAATCTGTGGCTGCCCCATCCCTGAAAGTATCCAAGGCCAGGTTGGACAGGGCTTGGAGCAACCTGAGATAATGGAAGGTGTCCCTGACCAAGGAAAAGGGTTGGAATGGGATGGTCTGGAATTTCCCTGCAGAAATTCTCATTTCCAGATTTTCCCCACCCCCACATGAACCTAAATCCCCCCTAAATCCAGGTGTTTTCACTCAAACCAGGTGAAATTCTGCAGCTTAATTCCCAGCTTTGCAGCTGGCATTAATATTCCAGCCTATGGCATCTGGCAGTAGCAGATCTGAATAAAAATCCCCAACGGAGCAGCGGCGCTTCTGTCAAATCACCTCGTCCTGGCCAATCCCAAATATTAAATAACAGGAAGCAATATTCCTGAAAGCTCCGTGGATTATGGCTAAACTCTTCCCCACTCCCACCTCCCGCCCTTCCCCCCAACCCCCCCAAAAAAAAAAAAAAAATAAAAAAAAAAAAAAAGCCAGGGAATAAATGGAATTTTTTGCTGGCAAAAGGAATCCCAAAAAGGCAGTTTTTGTCCTTAAATCACTGCCCACAAGCAGCACGGCTGCTCCAACAAATTCAAGGGATGCTGGCATGAGGCATCCGGCAAAAATTCCAAGTATTCCTGTTATTTCTGGCTTGGCACTGGGTTCTCCCTGCTGTTTTCTCCGTGTGGGGAAGATTTTCCCAACTCTGTACATTTCCATGACAAAACTGCTTCCCAAATCCCTCTGAATCTCCTATCCAAACAATCAAATTCTTCGGAAATTTGCATGATTCCCACATAATTCCCATCTGGTTTAGGGCAGGATTTTTCCATGTCCTCCTAAATCTCCTTCTCTGCTCCAATGCCTCCTCCTTGATAATCTTCCAACCTTTGGGAAGCCAACAATGGATGGGAGAGGGGAAACCAAGATCCCTCATCCCGGAATTCCTTTGCTCCATCATTTACATGTCATTATTCATTCTGACCATCCACAGCTCAAAATACCTTAAAATCTCATCAAAACAACCAAAATTATGGATTTTTACATCCTGATACTGAGGGACAGCTCTACTCCATCAGGGTGGGACTGAGGGAATAAATCACAGCTGGGTTTAAGTGAAATTATTTTAAATTAATATTTTATTATTATTTTTATTATTAATTATTTTATTATTTAAAACCAAAAGTTTTTGGGTTTTGGTGCAATGAGGCAGAGACCTCAAGTTTAAAACCAAGAATATTTCCAAAATCGACCCAAACCACATGTTTTTCCAAGATTTCTTTCCCCGTGCTAGTGTTGCTTGGACTTTGCAGGTGAAGACTAAAATCTAGAGCCAGGATTAAGGGGAATTTTCCCCTCCCTGGGAAAAAGGGAAGAAACCCTGATTTGAATAATTTAAATATCGGTTTCTGATGGAATGCAGCGGGATTCTCTGGGAAAAGCAAAGGATCCCTGGGCACCCCCCACCATCCCAAATTCCCAAATCCCCACCGTGTCCTCGCTCTTCCTCACCTTCCTCC